>NW_007249788.1:46012-95868 GCF_000164805.1 Carlito syrichta | reverse complement strand
GTGATCCTTCCGCCTCAGCCTTCCAAGTAACTGGAACTACAGGCACGCACTACCACACCCGGCTAATTTTTGATTTACTGTAGAGATGAGGTCTTACCAAGTTGCCCATGCCGGTCTCGAACCTACAGGCTCAAGCAATCCACTCACCTCAGTCTCCCAAGGCGTGGGATTACAGGCTGAACCATCGAACTTGGCTAGTGCCCAGCTCTTTTTTTTTTTTTTGAGTTGGAGTCTCACTCTGTCGCCCAGACTAGAGTGCAGTGGCCTCCACCGGCCACCGCAGCCTCGACCTGCTGGGCTCCAGTGATCCTTCCACCTCAGCCTTCCAAGTAGCCGGAATTACAGGCATGCGCTACCACACCTGGCTGATTTTTTGTAGAGATGAGGTCTCACCTTCCCAGGAGGGTCTCGAACCCACGGGCTCAGGCAATTCACCCACCTCAACCTTCCAAAGGCGCAGGATTACAGGCTGAGCCACCGAGTCTGGCTGTGCCCAGCTCTTAATGGCTATCTGCAGTATATCCTGATTCTACCATTTTCAGTCTCTAATTCAGAAGGTAACCTCCCCGAACAGACCTGGAGAGAGTGGCGTGTCATCCTCTCTCTCCTGTGGAGGATGGTGACATTCAATCATGGGCACGTTTCATCCTTCTGGAGCAGGCATGCTTCCTATGCCTCACTCCTTCCCTGGGGGATGCTGAGAGTGGCAGCATCTGTTTTCCCACTGGTTTCATGTTTACCTTGGCTTCTGCTAATCCTTTGCCACAGTCTAGAGAGGCTTATCCTGCTCTCAGTTCAGCAGAGAAGAATCACACTGCCCAAGCCCCCACCTGAGGCCCTTAGGATAGTTGGAAGAGGTGTGGGAGAGGAACTTGTGGAGTATGTAGCCGTAAGGCATTTTGGAGGAGAGTCTGGGAGCTCTAGCAGGACAGCTTAGCCCTCCAGACTAGTTATGCAAGTCCTGTTTTAAATCCCGAAAGCCTGTTCCAGTGTGAAAGGAAACACACATTTATTAAGTGCTTTTTATGAGCAGGGCTCTGTGCTTAATATACACGTATTCATTTAGTCTTCATGACATCCCTCTGGAATAGGGTATTAAGGAAGAGGTCATATGTTTCTCCCTTTTGTGGGTGGGACCTTGGGGCTTTGCAGGATGAAGTGATTGGCCCAAGGTCACACAGCTGTTCCAGGGCCTCTCAGGCTCCAAAGCCTGCATCCTTCCCACTGAACTTCCAGTGACGTGACACCATGAGGGAACAGATCTTGCAGGATCTTTTTCTGTTCTATTTCCTAGGCCTATCCCTGAAAGCAGCTTAGTTCATGTTGAGCATGGTTCATGTTGGTCAACATGAAGTGAATTTGAGAGGTCTTGTCAGTAAGTGGTTTAGATCCCAGAATGTCCCCCTTTTCAGCAATAAAATGTGGCACTCAGGCCCCCTCACCACCTTTTGTTTTTGTAGTGCCAAACATCATGAATGCTCCCATACCCTTGGAATTTTATGACTCCACATAGCAGACATTTCCTACTTTAGAGCCTGTCCCTTCCTTACCCCTCCTTCCATCTGTTTAGGGAATGTGAGGATGAATTGAGACCTATCATAGCAGAAAACCACAGGAAGATAGGCCTTAAGAAGGTCATCCTTCTGCTCCTAGGCAGGGCACATGGCTTTTTACCCCCATCTCAAAAGTTTCTAGACAAACATATATCAACTTTTTGGAGATCATAAATCCATACAAATGACTTTGTTCTAGCCTAGTCTTTCTGGTGACTTATGTTCCAGTGTGGAAGACACACAGGGTCAGGAAGCTCTTCCTCTGTAATTAACCCGTCTGTCTTATTTCCGTCTAGGTCTATTTCCTCTTTTTATTTGTAGAGAAAATGGAAGAAATTCCCTTTAGTCTTCTTTCCTCTTAGCAAAACATTCACAGTTTCCTAAAGTTGCACTCGGGTTCTAATTCTGGAAGTTTTTCAAAAACCTTTGTTCTTTATCACCACCCTTCTCACTTTCTCCATATGCTTCCTCAAGGGTGAAATCCAAACAGGTTCTAGTACTATTTTGCTTAGATTTCAGCTCTTTAGAATGGAGCCTCTTGCTTACTTTGACCCAAAATAGGAAACCTCACCAGGCCTAACTATGGTTGGAGAAAGGAATGAGAATGGAAAAAGGACACATCTGACCCTTGCCTATAGGATGCCAGGTCTGTTGAGTTGGAGAAGTTCAACCAGCACTCCAAGGGCAAAAGTTTTTCTAATTCTCCTTTGTGTCTCTGTGTAAACACTTCTGATACCTTCACACTGGGATGCCTAAAAGCTCTTTAAAAGGAGTTAAAATGGATACTGCCGTGAACAAACCCTTAGAGACAGTAGATTTATGGTTGCCAGAGGCTGGGGGCAAGGGAGGTGGAAGCTGACTGCTAATGATGTGAGCTTTCTTTCTGGAGTGTGAAAATGTCCTGGCAATACATAGTGGTGATAGTCATACAACCTTGTGGATACACCAAGAACCACTGGTTTGTATACTTTAAAAGGGTGATGGTAATGTGAGTTATATCTCAGTTTTTAAGAACTTAACTTTAGCTGGGCTTGGTGGCTCAGCCTGTAATCCCGTGCCTTTGGGCGGCTGAGGTGAGTGGATTGCCCGAGCCCGCGGGTTCGAGACCTGCCTGGGCAGGCGAGACTTCATCTCTACAATAAAATCAAAAAATTAGCTGGGCGTGGTAGCGCGCACCTGTAATTTCAGCTACTCGGAAGGCTGAGGTGGAAGGATTGCCAGAGCCCAACAGGTCGAGGCTGCAGTGGCCAGGAGCGGTCACTGCACTCCTGTCTGGGCGACAGAGTGAGACTCCAACTCAAAAAAATAAAATAAAAAAATAAGAACTCAACTTTATATTTGTATCAATAAGTTTTTTTTTTTCGTGACCCGCCTGGGCAGCGAGACCTCATCTCTACCATAAATCAAAAAATCAGCCGGGCGTGGTAGCGCATGCCTGTAATTCCGGCTACTCGGAAGGCTGAGGCGGAAGGATCGCCGGAGCCCAGCAGGTCGAGGCTGCGGTGGCCGGGAGCGGCCACTGCACTCCAGTTTGGGCGACAGTGAGACTCCAACTCAAAAAAAAAAAAAAAAAATAAGTTTTTTTTTGAGTTGGAGTAATAAGTTTTTTAAATAGCTGTATAATACAAATTCTAACATTAAGAGAGTATATAGAGCCTTGAAGTTTATGAGGCACTTTCCTACAAAGTATCTAATTTATTTCTTACGCAAATCTGGTGTGAGAGTACTGTTTTATTGTGCCCACTCTACATATTAGAAAATTGAGACCCAGAGAAGCTAATTGGCTTGTTCAAGTTAGTAACATAACTAGTATATGGCAGAACCTGGACTCATACCCTGGCAATCCAATGCTAAGCCTGTGCTGTTAATACTGTGTGTTGAGTGGAGAAGTAAATGCCAGGTACTTTAAGAGGGCGGATTCATAGAAACTTGTAAGTGGGAAGTATCCTGGGGAGCTTCAGTCCCATCCCTCCATTTTTATGGAGGCACCGAGTTGCAAAGAGAGGACGTGTTTGCCTTTTGGCCTTAATAGGAAAGGTCACCAAAGAAAAGAAGTTTAAAGAACCAAGTAGGTTAGAGTCACTCTTGTATCTTTCCTCTTCAGGCTCCTGCAAAGGCCAAAGAGGAGAGAGAGGGACCTTTTTACTCGATTTCATTTACCTCATTTTACTTAATTGTTCCCAACAACCTAGGAAATAGACATGGTTTCTATTTACAGTTGAAAAAGATGTGGAAGCTGAGAGAAGTTAAATAACTCTTCCAAGGTCAAGTAGTTAATAAGTTGGAGTTGCAGAGCTAGGATTTGAACCTGAATCTTCTGATGCCAAGGCTAGATCCTATGCAGATAGGCTAAAGGATCATCTAGCTCCCAGATGTTACAGCTGGCTAGGCAAGCTGATATCGACTTCCTCATGTACACCTCCTGAAGCACATGCTTGGTTGATCATGGTTGACCTTACTGAGAGAAGGGGGCCTGGTTTGCAAGGTTCTGTGGTGCTCTTTTGCTGGACCCTTCATGCTAGGAGGAGTCTGTCCAAGTGAGTAGAACTCCAAGTTGAGGGCCTGCATCTTTCACCAGGGGATAGGAGCCCACACAGTTACTCTGTTGCTGCCACGTCCCCAAAGTGTTCTGTTTTTGATGGTTATCCTACTTTAAAAAGGAGTTGCTGCCTTTCAGACTTTCAAAGGGGCCAGAAATCCGTGGTTTTGGCTACTAAACAGGAAACTCTTTCCGTTCCTTTGAGCTGGCTGGAAGGGCTGGGCCTGGAACTATGACTTGACTTGAAAGGACAGAAGAAAAGTTTTGGGTAGTTAAAAAAAAAACAAAACAAAAAACCCTTCCTGGAGGCCTGCACACCAGCCTTGGTTGATACACAACATGGGTAGGAGCTGCCTTGTTGCCTGGCAGTCATGACAGCAAACAAATGTGTCTGACAGTCTGTTTGGCATCTCCTGGACTGAAATTCTGTTTGCTTCATTCTGATTGCTTCCTTCACTTCCTTTTAGTCTCCCCACCTTTGGTACCACCCTCACTCAAGGGAGTGCCAGGCCATGCCAGGTTGTGCCATGCTGAGCTGGGCCCCACAGGATACAGCGACTCAACCAGGGCTATTCTTGTCTGTGTCTATTTGGAAGATGCCTGTTGTTCTCAGTGGCTGTTTTTCCCATCATAAATGTCGAGTTGGCAGGGGCCCCAGAGTCAAAGCCATGATGGAAAAGCCTCAGAAAATGCAGCTGGTGCTAAGTGCCAGACTAAGGAAAAAGAGGTTCGTAGACACGGTCCCTCAGGAGGTACCTGAGTAGGTATTGCCATCAGGACGGCTCTGATTGGGTTCAACACCCTTTGCAGGGTATGGGCTTTTGCCAGCATACTCTCCTAGAACAGGCCTGGAGGAACCCACTGACCCTCAGAGGTGCCTCTGGGCCTGGCTGGCATTTCTCTTCTCTGCCATGTGCCCTCCTCCAACCCCTGCTCTTTCTAGGAATCCTCATCTGTGTCAGGCCAGAGCAAGTTACTCTTAGGCCCTGCCTGGAAGCAGACTGGAACCCCCAGAACTGTGGCCTCCAAACTTTTAAAGTTACATACTCCTATCAGTAAAATGTTTGAGTATATACTTGTAATACATGCATACTTATAAGTTATATACAGGTATTGCTATGTAATATGTATAATATTAACATAAAAATTTTTGATAAACATGTATAATTTGAAAGGATAAAATAAGATAATTATAAGATTATTTTTAATCTTTATCTAAGGTATGTTGATTGAATATACGAAGGGGGAACCCCAGAAAACCAGAATTACTTTTTTGGAGGGCAGGCCCCTTGGAGTTACAGACTTTCCCCACTTGGTAAGTGTTCTGGGAACCCATCGGCATCAGTGTACCAGCTAGCCTTTTGTGAGAGACTGCATTCGGCTTTAGTGAACATTTTTTTGGTGATTCTTTCAACACCTTTGCCCATTTCGTGGTAGGTGATTAACAAGTGCGCCTGCCCACACCGTGCTGAGCGTTAAGCGGTTTTTGACCAGAAATGGCATGGCCCCCATGCCTTACCCTCCCTATTCACCCAGTCTCGTCCCGAGCAACTTTTTTTGCTTCCCCCATGAGAAAAGTCTTCAAAAGGAAACATTTGCCAATGTAGAAGAAGTAAAACTAAAAACAGCAGAAGCAAAAAAGGCATCGAAATTGACAATTTCAAAAACTATTTTGAGCAATGGACTAAGCATCTCGACGGGTGTATTGCATCAAACGGAGAGTACTTTGAAGGTGACTAGAGTTTAAACATGTAAGAATAAATACATAATTTTTTATAAATAAATTTTGTATTTTTGGGTCTCGTACTTTAAAAAAATTTTGGTTTATCACTTTCTGATGCAGTAATCCAAAAGGTATGTCCTAAGGAAAGGATTATTAATTAGTTGTTCTTGCAAACTGTTTGGAAATATGTTGTTTGCTTTTTAACAGACAGGATCTCACTCTGTCACCCAGGCTAGAGTACAGTGGCACGAACTTAGCTCACTATAACCTTGAACTCCTGGGTTCAAGTAATGGTGCCTCAACCTCCTAAGTAGCTGAGGTTACAGGTACACGCCACCACGCCTGGCTAATTTTTTATTTGTAGAGATAGAGTCTTGCTGTGTTGCCCAGACTAATCTCAAAACTCCTGCTCAAGCAGTCCTCCTACCAAGTGTTGGGATTATAAGTGTGTACACCAGGCCTGAAGAGTGTTTTTTGACAAGAGCTCATACTCCCAGAAACTCTTTGGAATATTTTAAAGTAAATTAGGGAATTGCTTATAATTCCTAATTGTAAAGCTATAGGAATATAATGTGCAGACAAATTTTAGAGATACTCAACATTTTTTAAAAAATTCTTGTATTTGGTTGGGTGTGGGGACTCACACCTGTAATCCCAGCACTTTGTGAGGCCAAGGCAGGAGAATTGCTTGAGCCCAAGAGTTTGAGTCCAACCAAGGCAACATAACAAGAAGCCTGTCTCTACAAAAAAATTCTAAAAAGTTTGCTGGGCATAGTGGCACATGCCTGCAGTTCCAGCTACTCAGAATGCTAAAGTGGAAGGATCAGTTGAGCTATAATGATGCTGCTGCACTCCAGCCCAGATGACAGAATGTAAAAAAATATAGATATATATAATTTTTTTTTTTTTGAGTTGGAGTCTCACTCTGTCACCCAGACTGGAGTGCAGTAGCCGCTTCCGGCCGCCGCAGCCTCGACCTGCTGGGCTCCAGCAATCCTTCCACCTCAGCCTTCCAAGAGCTGGAACTACAGGTGCATGCTACCACTCCCGGCTCATTTAATTTTTAAATTTTTATTTTAATATTTACACACAGTAAAATGCACTCTTTTGGTATGCAGTCCTATGAGCTTTAACAAATATATAATCTAAGAACTTTGTGATTTTATAGTCTTTTACATAGCCTTTTTTTTTTTAATCTCCATGGACCAAAGAACAATATTACAGGCTGGGCTCGGTAGCTCAGCCTGTAATCTCATGCTTTGGGAGGCTGATGTGAGTGAATTGCCTGAACTTGCGGGTTCGAGACCCACCTGGGCAACTTGGTGAGACCTCATCTCTACAATAAATAAAAAAAAAAAAATTAGCCGGGTGTGGTATTGCACACCTGTAGCTCCGGCTACTTGGAAGGCTGAGGCACAAGGATTGCCAGAGCCCAGCAGGCCGAGGCTGCGGTGGCAGGGAGTGGCCACTGCACTCCAGTCTGGGCGACAGAGTGAGACTCCAACTCAAAAAAAAGAGCCAAACAAACAAACAAACAAACAAGCAAAAATATTACATAGTCTTATCATGTTACAAATGCATAGTCTAACAGTGATTATAAGACTGTATTCTGTTACAGGGCAAAGGTGGTTCATGTCTATAACCCCAGCACTTTGAGAGACTGAGGTGAGAGGATTGTCTTAGCTCAAGGGTTTGCGATCAGCCTAGACAACTTGGTGAGACCTCATCTCTATAGTAAATAAAAAAATTAACCGGGTGTGGTAGCATGTGCCTGTAGTTCTGGCTATTTGGAAGGCTGAGGCGGAAGGATCGCCTGAGCCCAGCAGGTCAACGTGGGGGTGGTTGTGAGCATGCCATTGTACTACAGTTGGAGTGAGACTCTAATCCAAAAAAAAAGAACAATTCCATCTCCCCTGTAGTCAAGCTTTCCCTTTACCTATAATCTCTGGCAACCACTGATCTTATCACAATGCATTTATGTTGTTCTGTTGATCAATTGTTCTGTTGATCAATTGTTCCTTTTTATCACAGGGTAGTATAATATGGATATACCAATATGTTTATCTAGTCACCAATTGAGAGACATTTAGGCTGTTTCCAGTTTGGACTATTATGAATTAAGCTGCTAAAATACATTCTCATACAGACTTTTGTGTGAACATGGGTTTTCATTTCCCTTGGGTAAATGAAAACTCTTGCCAAACTCTTTTCCAAAGGAGCTGTACCATTTTGCAATGTTTCAGAGTTCCAGTTGCAGCATGTTCTTTCTTGCCAGCACTTAGTTTTGTCAGTTAAAAAAAAATTTTTAACCTTTCTAATGTGTAGTGATTCTGATAGCGTTCTGTTTTTCAGTTTTTTCTTTTTTAGGATGTGTTTCTGGTTTAGTATCTAAGAATTCTTTTCCAAACAGAAGGTCACAAAGATTTTCATCCACATTTTCTTCTAAATATTGTCTGTTTTGAATTAACTTTTGAACAACCATATCGTTTTTAAGTCACAAAATAATGTCAAATGAAAACTTGGCTAAGTGCCACTTCTCTTCATAGCACAACTTTCAGGTACTTTGTTGTAAGTGAACCTCTTTGTGGTACTGTAGCTCACAAAACTTGCATAGATCCTGGTGTTTAAGCATCTTGTCTTTATAAGATCAGCCTTATTGTTGACATCCTGCAGCACAGAAACAATAGAATTTACCATGACTCCCTCCTCCCTGGTGAGAATCTCATGCCTCCTTCCAGATGCCTGTGCAAATGTGATGCGTTCTTTTTTTTTAGTTGGAGTCTCACTCAGTCACCCAGGCTGGAGTGCAGGCACACTCATGACCTCCACAGCCTCAACCTGCTGGATTTAGGGGACCCTTCCGCCTCAGCTTTCCAAGTAGCTAGAACTACAGGCATGTGCTACCACACCCAGTTTATTTTTTGATTTATTGTAGAGATGAGGTCTCACCAAGTTGCCCAGGCTGATCTCGAACCCCTGAACTCAGGCATTCCTCTCGCTTCAGCCTCCCAAAGTGCTGGGATTACAGACTGAGTCACTGTATGCCTGGCCCACGTGATGTATTCTAGCCCAGGGAAGGTCCCAGTGACAATCCATATATTGTAACTGCTGAATGAAATGTTTTTAAATAGAAAGATTTCTAGTATTTTCTCCCTACCCTAGAGAAAAGGACAGTCTGGAGGAGTGTCTTCCATACCTTCTGGGGATGTTGCTGCCAGGGAGAATCTCAGTGTCTCCTCTCTCACTGCCTTCCCCATTGTGTCTGGCAGAAAGTAGATGATCATGCCTGAGTGCTTGAGAAACATCATAAAAGAAAGTAATTTTGAGCCAGGCTCGGTGGCTTAGCCTGTAATCCCGCACCTTTGGGAGGCTGAGGTGAGTGGATTGCCTGAGCCCGCGGGTTCGAGACCTGCCTAGGCAACTTGGCGCGACCTCATCTCTACAATAAATCAAAAAATTAGCCGGGCGTGGTAGCGCGCGCCTGTAGTTCCACGTGGAAGGCTGAGGCGGAAGGATCGCCGGAGCCCAGCAGGTGGAGGCTGCGGTGGCCGGGAGTGGCCACTGCACTCCAGTCTGGGCGACAGAGTGAGACTCCAACTCAAAAAAAAAAAAAAAGTAATTTTGAAGCTGGAAAGGGGCTTGGAGGTCAACTAATCCTAATCATTTAAAGATCAAACCTAAAAGAAATGGAATACTATTCAGCAATAAAAAGGGAATGAACTATGGATATGTACAGTGTGGGTGAATCCTAAGAGGATTATGCTGAGTGAAGGAAGCCAGATGGAAAACATGACATGGTATATGATTTCATTTATGAACAAAAATCTAAAAAATACAACTTACAGTGACAGAAAGCAGTGGTTGCAGGATCCACAGGTGGGAAGGAGATGAGGAGGGGAGGATTCAGGGGGACCTGAGGACATGTTTGGGTGTGATGAAACCTAGTCTCTACAAAAAAAAGAAAAATTAGTCAGGTGTGGTAGCATGCCTGTAGTCCCAGCTATTTGGGAGCTGGTGTTTAAGGTCACAAAGATTTTCATCCACATTTTCTTCTAAATATTGTCTATTTAGAAGATATATATATATATATATATATATATTTTTTTTTTTTTAAAGAGGGGAGCTGAGGGTTGGGATTGGTTAGGTGGAAGAGCCTCCCCAGCAAAGGGAACAGTGTGGGCAAAGATGGTGAAATGTAGGTTCCAGGAACTATGTGTGGTTTAGCCAGACTAGAGCAAAGGGTACAAAGGGAAAGTTAGCAAGAGAAGAGACTAGGTGGGTGGGGCCAGATCTTGACACTTTTGCTGTCCTGGAAGGCTTGGGGTCTCTTTGGGCTCCAAGGTTTTGCTGAAAATTTGGCCAAGTCTAGACCTCTGTCACTAGGACATTGTCTCATCCAAACACTCAGGGTGGACTTTCAGGTTTTGGACTTTGACACTTATAGCTGCTCAGTTGTCACCTGAGAGCTGCTATGTTTCCCAGACCCAACAAAGGAGGGAATTGGTTTAGGTCTGGGCAGCAGCTGGGGAACATCTGTTGCTTCTTGCAGTTGCACTTGGGAGTGAATGTTGAGGCAACCAACAATCCAGCTGTCCCAAGGGCAGTTTTTCCCACAAGTAAAGAATTTTACCTTTCACTCTGGCTGGTGGCACCCAACCCTGAAGTCCTGTGTTGCGCATCTGACAAAGTAATTGTTTCATGTGGTGATCTGGATCCTGTCTGGTGCTCCTACCCTCTGGTCATCTGTTAGCCTGTCACTGAATGACAGGTCATGGGAGAGCCCTATGTTTATTTGTTTTTAGGGTGGTTTTCATAGCAGAGTAGGATGTTAAATTCAGGATATGACTGTCAGATCACATTAAAAATGCAGGCAGCAATGCAGAACACGGCTGGCTCATGTCAGGCAGATGTCTCAGTGTAACCAGAGGAGGAAAACACGAACAGGGCCTGTGTTAATGGAAGTAGACGCCAAATTGCATGGCAAGCTCTGGCTCTGGTTTCTTCTGTTCCCTGCCACCCTCTGGCCGGAAGAAAGAAGTTCATATTAAGCTAGAGATTAAAATGGGATTGCTGCTTAATGAGCATTTCTGTGATGTAGAGCTCAAGTTTCCTGCATCTCAAAAGGAGTGCTCCCATGCTCTCATCTAGAAGGATTGTAACTTGTCACGGTGGTTGGCATTTTCCAGAAGGCAGGCCAAGTGATAAGTGTGGGTTTGACAGTGTATTCTTGGGTCAGGGTTCTTTACTACATTTGGTAGGGCTGGACCAAGAGGGCAAGCAAAAGTCCTTGTACCAGTTTCCATGCCCCAGCAGCCTGGGAAATCTGTGAATAGCACAGATGGCTGCAATCAAATGGGACCAGGAAAGGCCAATGCGGAGTAATTATCTCAGGTGGATTAATTATACCAGGAGATGTTAAGAGGGAAGATGTTTTCAATGACAGCGTTTTTCTCCCCCATTTTCTCACCTGGGCTGATGAAAACAGTCCAAGTGTGGGCTGGTTTGAGCTTTGTGGCTCTCTTTATTCTGCCTTCTCCTCCTCCCCCATGCCATCTGCCAACTGGACTATTAACTGGTGCAGTGCTCCCTTTTGCTGTGTCGATCCTAGAAGGTTATGCTTGTTGTGATTTGGGTTGGTTTCCCAAATGGTTGGTGAAATGGATATCTAACTATTGATTTGTTTTCTTGCATTTCAGTCGTTCCAAGGAAGTCAAGGACGAGCATACCTCTTCAACTCAGTGTAAGTATCTCTGAATGGTATCTCCATTCCTGGGTGCAAATTTTGAGGGATGAGGAAAAGCAACCCTCAATGATTAAACAATGGATCCTGCCTTCTCTGCCACAGTAAAAACTCTTGTGGAGCATTACTCTCCACAGTTGGCAGTCAGTTACCTTTGGAAAATTTTGGGAGTAGCATCTCTGGCTAAAAATAATGTATTCATTACACTATACTCAGTAGGCACATCAAAGGGCTGTAATCTCATAAGGAAGAAACTGAGGAGATTCTGAGAGAGCCTCAACATGGAGGTCTCACAGTGAGGTCTGAGATATGTCATTGGGGAAGAGAATAAGGGCAAACACAAGACAGCAGGATCTGCCAGAGGACCTGAGGAGGAAGGGAAGACCCACTTGGGGAAGAGGCTCCATCCCCTACTGAGAATGCACAGTTTATACAGCCCTCATCATCCCCTGGCACAAGATGTATAACCTCTTTCCTGGGAAAGGAAGGCAGAGCTCACACAAGCCTGATGAACTGTGAAAATGGAAATCTAGTGTAATCGGCTTGAGTTAGGTACTCTGTGAAGGAGTGTAGCGTATTTGACACCTGGGGCTCACTCATCCCTGTGATCAGGACCAGACTGCTGGCACGTTTGACATCTCTGGCTTCTTCCAGTCCTCAAGTAAGCTTTGAGCACCTGTGCTCATGGCTATCGGCTTCACAGTGTGTGTCAGTTTGTCCCCTTAAGGCACAGATTAAAAGTATTTGTCAGAAAAATTAAATTCTAAGCAAAATCTCACCCATAAAGCCTATTTTAATAGACCCACTGCCTCAGAACTTTTGCAGATCTGAAATTCCTTCCAACTGAGATATTTCCATGTGACCTCCTTTTGGGGGTGGTCATTGATTTCAGTTTTAGACCACCCTCTCCTCAGTGTTGGCTTCCCTTGGGACAGCCTTGCCCAGTTATGTTTTGTTGGAAGCTCAACTTGAATGACTGATGTGCATGTTACTAACTGCCACTCTGTCCTTCTGTCTCTTGACATAGAGTTAATGTGGGCTGTGGGCCTGCAGAAGAGCGAGTGTTGCTAACAGGACTGCATGCAGTCGCAGACATTTACTGTGAAAACTGCAAAACCACTCTGGGCTGGAAATATGTAAGTACAGAGGAGGCCAGATGGTATAGGGGCTGTAAAGGTAGAATAGCCAAGGACCTCAGGCAGAACACTTTCTTCTACGTGCTTCCCATGGCCTTGGGGGATTGCCTTAGACCAGGGCAGAAAACTGAGCCCAAAGAGAAGTGCCCAATGCAGTCATCTGTCTACCACACTCATTCTTCCCTTTTCACTGACACATCCTTCTATTCATTCCTTCACACCCGAGACACACACACATAACCCTTTAGAATAAATAATAATAATAGCACATGACATTTCCTCATAGCTTACTGTGTGCCAGGCATACATTATTTAATTGATTCTTCACAACACCCTTAGAGGTTAGGTGCTATCCTCATCCCTATTTTATGCATGGGGATTAAGGAGGTTAATAGTTTGTCCTGGCTAGGCACGGGGGCTCGAGCCTATAATCCCAGCACTTTGGTACGCCAAGGCGGGAGGATTGCCTGAGCTCACAGGTTTGAGACCAACTTGGGCAACTTGGCAAGACCTTATCTCTACAATAAATCAAAAAATTAGGCTGGGCGTGGTGGCTCAAGCCTGTTATCCCAGCACTTTGGGAGGCCGAGGTGAGGGAATTGCCTGAACCCATGAGTTCGAGAATGGCCTGGGCAACTTGGCGAGAACTCATCTCTACAATAGATCAAAAAATTAGCGGGGCAAGGCAGCGCACGCTTGTGGTTCCAGCTACTCATAAGGCTGAGGCGAAAGCATTGCCTGAACCCAGCAGGTCAACGCTGGGGTGGCCGTGAGTGTACCACTGCACTCTAGCCTGGGTGATGGAGTGAGACTCCAACTCAAAAAAAAAAAAACAAAATTAGCCAGACGTGGTGATGCGTGCCTGTAGTTCTAGCTACTTGGAAGGCTGTGGTGGAAGGATTGCCTGAGCCCAGCAGGTTGAGGCTGCAGTGGCCGTGAGCATGCCACTATACTCCAGCCTGGGCAACAGAGTGAGATTCCGACCCCCCAAAAAAAAAAGTTTGTCCAAGGTTACCTCACCATCAAATGGCCAAACCAGGATAGGAATCCATGTAGTAGTCTGACTATACAGCCCATACTCTTAAGTAACCCACTATACTTTGATGCTCCAATAAATGTTCCTGAAATAACTTCCTAGGCCATGTGCTAGGCATTGTCAAACCTTACCTTAGCTAACATCCTCTGTCAGATGTAGTCATGGCTGGACTCTCTCAAATGTATAATCATTCTTTTATTGTTTAACTCAGCAAAAAACTTTAAGAGGAATAGTGAGCAGTCTTTTGCTAGTGTGAGAGGAGGGAAGGACAGGGATCTGTTGCTTTAATAGTGGGGAATGATGGTTCTAACATGCATTAGCATCACCATTCAACCATAGACACAGCCCTTAAAATCCTTCTGGCTAGTGGTTAAGCACCATCTAGGCAGCCAAGTCAGGTTCAAATTTGGGTTCCATCACTCACCAGGCTGGGAGTCCTTGGGTAAGATACTTAGCTTCTCTGATAAGTTTCCTCATACTTACAGAGTTGGTTTGAGTGTTTATTTGTTGTTGTTTTTGTCGTAGTCCTACTCTGTCACCCAGGCTGGAGTGCAGTGGCATGCTCATGGCCACTGCAGCCTCGACCTGCTGAACTCTGACAATCCTTCCACCTCAGCCTTCCAAGTAGCTAGAACTATAGGCATGTACCATCATGGTTGGGTAATTTTTTGATTTTTATTGTAGAGACAAGGTGTTGCCAAGTTGCCCAGACTGGGCTCAGGCAATCCTCTAGCCTCTGCCTCCAAAGTGCTGGGATTATAGGTATGAGCCACCATGCCCAGCCAGTTTGAGTGTTTTGGGTTTTTTTTGACTCGTAGTCTCACTCTGTTGCCCAGGCTAGAGTGCAGTGGATGCTCATGGCCACTGCAGCCTCAACTTGCTGGGCTCAGATGATCCTTCCACCTTAGCCTTCCAAGTAGCTGGAACTATAGGTGCACGTTACCATGCCCAGCTAATATTTTGATTTATTGTAGAGACGAGGTCCTACCAAGTTGTCCAGGCTGGTCTTGAACTCCTGAGCTCACGCAATCCTCTCACCTCGGCCTCCCAAAGTACTGGTATTACAGGCTTGAGCCACTGTGCCTGGCCCAGTTTGACTGTTAAATAGGATAATGCATTTAAAATACTTAGGTTCTATCACCTTGCATGTAATATATGTTCAGCGAAAATAAACTTGAGTTGTTATTTTTACTGGTAAATCTTTTTCCACCTGCATGTGTACATACATGCACTGCACAGCACTTTTTTTTGGTCCTCTCATTGTGAGGATCTTGAAAAATTGGTCTTCCTGTCTCTGGGAAGGCAATTTATTCTGTGTAAAATGTCTCAAATTTCCCATCCTGTCATGTGGTTCATGACCTGCCATTGGCTTTGGAAGAATCCTGAAGGAAAAGTCGAAATTGCCGTGGGGTGATAATGATGTGTCAGTGCAAGTTCATCAGGTATAACAAATGTATCACTCTGGTGTGGGATTTTGATAATGGGGGAGTCTGGGAGCAGGTAGTGGGCATATGGGAAGTCTTTGTACTTTCTGCTCAGTTTTGCTGTGAGCCTGATCCTGCTCTTTAAAAAATGTCTATTGGAAAAAAATACATATATAAAACAATGCAATAGATGCTAGACACAAAAGTATGTTCTGTTTGAATAAAGTTTGAAAATGTGCAAATTATTTTTAAAAAATAAAAATGAAAAGCACCACAGGTAGCATCTGCAGTGGAACTTGGCAACAGTGCCTTTAAATTACATTTTTCACATCTCCCTTGAAATGTTCAGGATTAGGGGAAAGAAAAAAACCTAGACATTGTGTTCAGTGATGCCAGGATGGTCTAGCCACAGCTTTCTGTGGTTGACTTGGTTGTTCCTTGTGAGAGAAACTGGCCTTGGCCATTCTACTCCCACTGTGTAGTCACAGGCCTCCGTGGGGTGATCTGGGGTGGGGCTGGGGGCACAATTCTGATGTTGACTATCCAGAAATGTTCTGTCCCTTCCTCTGTTTCTTGGCCTCTTGACTATCCTACTCCCCTGAGGATGTGTTGGATTAGAGAAGAAAGATAAACCCCAGCTGGGGTTGTTTTTGTTTTTTGCTTGAGGTTCAGGTAAAACAATGGATTCATTTGACAGAATTTTAAGGGAGGCCTTTGACTGGATACAGAAGTGAATGAGAGCCAGTATCTGCCCTCAAAATGTTAGCAGTCATGATGCCAGCCAGGGAGGAAGCTGACATGGAAACAAATAAAACAGCTCGGCAAGTGCAGTGATATGCATAGGACAGTAGGAAAACACTCAACAGCAAAATCTTCATTACCTCATATGTGCCAGGCCCAGGGCTCCATTCTTTCATTCCATTATTTCTTCTGACCCTCACAATAATCCAGTGAAATAGGTATAAATATCCCAGTTTTGTAAGTGAAGCAGGGTCTATCAGGTGTTTGTTGATTCCAGATCTATCAGGTGTTTGTTGATTCCAGATCTAGTTCTCTTTCCATTGAAATCCAGTTCTGACATTTTGCATGTGTCTGTGTGGCTCAGGGCAACTAACTTGTTTTTTTGGTTTTTTTGTTTGTTTTGGTTCTTAATAGAAAAAAACTCTCAGTTTTACTCTCTCCTCCCCGCTTCCCCTGAACACATTACTGTGAACAAAAGATCTTATTCACAAACTACATTCCTGGGTTTGTGTGTGTGTACACACACACACACACATACACACACGGAACCAGGGAATAGTGAAGTGTCAGGGGAATGTCCTGCTGAGCCCACAGCTCTCATGCGTGTGGTGCATTTGTGTGTTCTCTATCGGCCCCCTCCTCTCCTTGTCCACTTTGTGGAAGGATTCCTCTCTCAACATGAGACCCATGTCCGAGCTCTTGTTCTGAAGTCCATAGCCCCTGAGCTCTAAAACAGAAAATACAGTTGATACAAATGCTGCCCAAAACCTCCGAATTAGTTTCTTACTAATTTAGGGGGCTGGGGAGGAAGCACTGATGTCCACTGCTTATACATATAAAGCTGAGCCACATGATGTAGGTGACCAGTGTGTTTCAGATAATACACCAAGATGATGTTATGTATTTGTCTGTGCAAATGAAATAGCCCTTTATCCTCCATCCCTGCAGGACTTTTTTTTTTTTTGAGTTGGAGTCTCACTCTGTCGCCCAGACTGGAGTGCAGTGGCCGCTCCCAGCCACTGGGCTGCTGGGCTCCAGCGATCCTTCCACCTCAGCCTTCCGAGTAGCCGGAATTACAGGCATGCGCTACCACGCCCGGCTGATTTTTTGATTTATTGTAGAGATGAGGTCTTGCTGCCCAGGCGGGCCGAACCCGCGGGCTCAGGCAATCCACTCACCTTAGCCTCCCTAAGGCAAGGGATTATAGGCTGAGCCACCAAGCCCGGCCTGCAGGACTTTTTTAATGTGGGGTTTATTAGCTGGGAGAGGCCATGGTGCTGCGGGTTGAGAAAATTAACCTGCCAGGTGGTTTGTATTGAGTTTTCCCTCTGGGGGCCTGGCAGTTGGGTGGGCCAAAGGGCTGCCAGGTCTCCAGCCTGTAGTTTAATATATGCAGCTCTGTCTCCACACATCTGACAGAAACAGCGAGGAAAACGCGAGGAGCCCTGTTTGGCCTCATGATTTTTTGTTTCTCTCGCTAAGTGTCTTTTCCCTAAGCCTAACAATATAAAATTGAACCAAACTTTCCTGTGTTTCTAGAAACTAGCAGGAATGACACAGAAACTTTATGGATATATCCATAGGCAAATATTCATTAGCATCATAAATCAAGTTCCACTGATACACACACACACACACTTATGTACATATGTATATAAGTATACTCATTCATTCAGCAATTATTCATTGAAGATCTGTTATGTACCAGGCAGCCTTCTAGGGATACAGCAGTGAATTAAACATGAAAGCCTCTGCATTCCATGAAGAAGTTTATATTGTAGTCATAGGAGACAGGCAATAAACAAAATATAAATTTAAATTATAATGCATGTTGGAAAGTGATAAGTATTATGAGAAGAATAAAGCAGGGGTTGGGGGGAGGGAGAGAGGGAGTGCTAGAGTGGAAGTTGAAATCTTAAGTAGCATATTTGGGGAAGACCTTACTGAGATGGTGGCATGTGAGCAAAGACTTGAGTGAACAAAGACCCTGAAGAAATTCTTTTAATATTGAGAAAGTCCTGGTGTCACCTGAGTTCTGCAGCTAAGTGAAGGGGACATAGTGTGGTTGGGTGGTAGAAATTTGCTCAGTTAGTCTGGGGGACTGGGACCAGACCTTGGTGATCCTGATGTCTGTTATCAGCAAGGCCTCTGCTTCCATGCTACAAAAGTCACTTTCTTGTCTTCGGCCATTCAATGTCTTTTCTTTTCCCTCTGTATTTCCTAGGAACATGCTTTTGAAAGCAGCCAGAAATATAAAGAAGGCAAATACATCATTGAACTAGCACACATGATCAAGGACAATGGCTGGGACTGATTGGACAGCATCCACCCAACCCTGTGTCCACGTGAATGCCATCCAACCGAACATTCTTCCCAAGCGTGAGAGAGTGACTGACACTTGGTTCCATCCATTTAGGGGCCTTGCCATCTGGGGCATCCTCCCACCCTGACGCCATCTTTCTGGTGACTGGCCTCTAAATCGCTGTCTTTCTGTCTCTTTGCTTTGTATCTGTTTGTGAGTTGATCCTGGCTTCTCTCTGTTCTAGTGTTGGCTGAAAACTAAACAACGAAAGGAACAGATCCTTGACCACATGGCGGCAGCCCACCTTGATAAGGGCCCAGGGCCCATGCAAGAGCTGCCTGATGGCCTCTTGTCAGGAGAACAGTGGCACGGGGGCATGAGGAAGAGGGAAAAGGGGGAACCCTGAGGGTCCTGGGGTGGGCAATGGGTGGGAAGGTGGAAGTAGCAACAAAATTGTGCTGCTCCTGGAGACCTGATGACTTAGGCTTGAAATAACTTGTCTAAAAGGACAAAGAGAAAAATATACCTCATGACTGCATTCTCTCTGATCAGAAGCTTTTGTTCCTGACACCAAATGTGCCAGGTTAGCAAATGAGCACAAAATGTGGCCCTTATTCTAGTTGGTGGGGCAAGGGCCTGGTTCTTCTGGGCTGAGTTAGGGAGTGTCCTGGTAGCAGTGAGTGAGCTAAGTAATGGCCGGGTGGGTTTTGATGACTCATGCCTCACTTGATCTCTGGGCAGTCAACTTATTTGCCTCATTAGCCACCACAGGTAGAGGGAGAGGGGACTGCTGTTTCGCAATGGGCGCAAGATCCAAATATCCCAAAGGCTTTGACCAGCAACCAAGTAAATCAGGAATTGAGAGCAGGGAACAAAGGGGGCTGCAGTTTGGGAGCTCCTGAAGAAATAGCTCGGATATTGAGACCGAAAAATAAAAAGGAGTATCAGTTAGCAATTCTGTCTGACCTTTTTTCTGACCCTTAATAAGTAACATGGCAAAGGAGGAGAAGAGGGTTGGACAGGGGCAATCCCAGGAATAGTTTAGATTTGAACCAATACAGGCTAGATGTATCTTTCCTCCTTGGATATGCGGTGATTCGGTGGGATCAGCAATTCTTTGCTCCTAGAGTTTCAAGTGTTTACCTCTAGTTCTATCTATCATCGTAGACTGTGGAAAATACAGGCCCAGGCTTTGAGCTTAGTGACAACCAGGCTAGTGGTTCCTCATGCCCCTAAGTTGTTTTCCTTGGACCTGATGTCTTGTGTGGAGAGAAATCTCCTGTCTGTGTGGTCCAGCAGCAGGGCGGGATTAAATATTCCAATATTACCCCCTGCCCCCACCACCAAACTTTATTATATTAGGGAAGTGGAGAACAAATTCCTATAAAGCTCATGAGAGACAGAGGAGTTTGTTACATTAATCAACACTGTGAAGTCTGTTCTACAGCAATTCAGCCAGTACACGGTGCATGGTCGAGCTCATCTAACTGAGTTAATTTCATTTCTTAGGCTGAAAATATTATTGTTAAGATATGTGTATGTTAGGTAACTCTCAGCATCTCATTCTCCAAGTGGGCTGATCCTATAGGAAATTCACTTACAAGAGTGAGTTCATGGAGATAATCTGTAAAATTGATTAACCAAGATTAAAGCAGCTAGCCCAGGACACTTTCAGAATTGCATCTGCAGCAGATCCGGATTTCCGAAGGGAGTGAGTCCATGGCGAAAATGCTTTTGTGTGTCTCCATGTTCTGGTGGCACAATGGGAGACCTGTGATAGATGTGGTCTTGCCCTGCCGGTAGCAATGGCAGGGCTGACAGAAAGCAGGGTTAGCAGTAGAGCACCTCTGTAAGACAGATTCTTAGAAATCAAATTTTGTCCCCCAAGACTTCTCATCCAAATCTTTCCGATGCTTTAGTAAGCCCTGGGAGATTAAGTAAGTTGTTTTCCCTACTTTACTACAAGGTAGACTGAGGTTCAGCAGTAGTATTTAATTTCTGCTCCCAGAGAAACAGTTACTCTGGTTCCCAGCCCCAAGTTCAGAGTAAAACACGTTTTTCAACTTTCACATTCCTAAGCTGGCTTGCCAGCACTGAAAGCATGGATTTCCCCTCTTCCTTTCCCTCTTAATGGAAGTAGTCTTTGTTTATGGATTTTGATTAGACCCATTGCTCAGGGAGTGTCCTGGCTATTTATTGATCTTTTTCATTTAAAAAAAAATAGGGCTTAAACATGGGTAGGTGTTTTGTCTTTAAAATTAAAAATGGAGTGTGGTGTCATAAAGAAACCGGACATAGGGTACCCTGGAATTTCCAAGGGGCAGAGGAAGAGACCCATGTGCCACTGTTCTTCCTTGGGGATGAGGCCTTTGACTGTTGCATGGGTCAGAGCAGGCTCCAATCAGACCCTGGTTCTGTTTGTTTGGTTTTTTTTCTTCCCAATTATTATCCATTGAGCATCTGATAGGTGCTTGATCTGAGTGTTGGTTTTTCCATAACTACAGGGGGAAAAAACTCATTAGGCTTTCCCTTTGTGTCGATGAAACCAAAAGTGCTTCTTATAACTTTAGCTCTGTTCGTGGCTTGTCTATCTAACATTTAGTAGTATTGGAGAGGCCACAGCTGAGCAGTGGAGACATTACATTAACTCATGGCCTCTGTCAGTTCATTTTTTAATTTCCTCACCAAATTATTGACTCAGAGCATAACCAAAGACCTCATTCATTCACCCCAGGTAGGTTCAGGGAATGGGAGTGAGTTTGTTGGAAAAGCATGGGGGAGGGGTATGGGGAGTAGAGATTAGAAAAGGGAGAAGAGAGAAAGTGAAAGGCAGGAAGTTCTATACCTCAGCCAGCAGCTGCCTTCATTTTGAACTGAAGTCCAGCCAACAGACTCTCTAGCTCCATCTCCTCTGTGCCACCCTAGGTCATACAATCTTGGCCACCCTGGAGTATACCCAGATCCCCAGGACATTAGTCTCAGGCAGCTGATGGGTTGATTTGACGTTAATCAAATACAGCCAGACTTGATACCCACATGTTGTCAGCTGGCCCTGACTGAATAGTTCTGCTCCAACTTCTGTGACAGCAAGATCACAAGGATAGGATAGAATAAACCTTTACTGATGGATCAATGTGTGCAAAAGAAGTGTCCCCTTTATAAAAAGATTTTCCAGTGGAGATATATATATATATATATATATATATATATATATAAAAAAACAGTTGCTTGTGAAATATACTTTTGTAAATAATATTTAATTTTTTAAATAATATATTTGGTGCTGTTTTCTCAGATCCCCTGAGAGCACTTTTTATTTTCATTTTAAATTCTATGGTTTCCTCTGCATTTTTTGAAGTATATTTTAAGGGAAACAGTGATCACCAATACATATTTTTTTTAAAGGTCTCTATCACTTTGATCTGGATCAAGGCTTTAAAACAATGCCTCTCTGTGTTTTTTCCTCAGTGGAACAGACTCTGCAGCGCATTACCAGGTTGAGAATTGAAATATTTTCTTGCACCAGTATTGGCTAGAAAAGAAAATAAATAAAATCAAGTTAACTTAGTAGTAACCATTTAGAGTGATTCTTCTTGTTGAAAGAATTTCCAACAAATTGGAATCGTGTTTTTAATTGTGTGTGTATGTGTGTGTGTGTGTGTGTGTGTGTGTGTGTGTGTGTGTGTGTATGTAAAAGCACTTTGGATTGTGCCTCCTGTTTTCTTTTTTACTGGGGACACTGTAACTACAGTTTACACCACGGGCGCATAAAGTTTTTCTTCTCTTTCTCTCTGGTTGTTTTTGTTTCTGAATGGACCAACAGCAGGAACCATGAGGATTTTGTTTTTCTGAGCATGGAGCTGTTGTCGGTTTGCTCCTTTTTCTTGCTTTGTGTGCTCAGCTTTTACAGGCTGTAAAGGAAATCTGTTGTTTGTGAAGATCAAGCAGAGTCAAATCTGTGCTTCTAACTGAGATGAGAGTGTATTAATCACATATCCCAGGGCTCCAGTTGTTTTAGAAGCCACATCAAGTTAAACATTAACTGGTTGGGGTTAGAAGAACATTAATAAAATAATACACATATCTTATAGGTAAACAACTTTGTTTTTTTAGGTCAAATTGCCTCAGGTTCAGAAAGAGGCTGGGAAATCAAATCTTGAATACAATCAGCTTACAAATTTTAAAAGAATCTGCCTCAAATGAGAAAACGTGCTAGGTTTAGAAAGAGGAAAGAGAGGTTTAATTTTTTAAAAAATTAAAATACAGTCATGAAATCTATTGGTAGTAAAAGGTAAAGTCAAGAAGACACTCTGAAGGCTATTCTCATGTTACTGAATTTTATCTGCCCATATGTTTTTGTATAACATTTTGGTGAAAGTGGGAACCAGTTCCCTTTTTCCCAACCTGCAGAGACTATCCTTCAGTACAGAATCTGTCTATTTATGCTTGTGTTTACAAACTGTATTTGTTGGGTTTGAGTTTTTTGTTTTGTTTTTGTTTGGTGGCATTTTTCAGGTCACTTTGCTTCAATAACAAAGGTAATTGTTTCAAATAATTTGTCTTCACTTTTTCCTGTATTTGTACATAGTGATTCAGTATTAGAGAAAAGTGCATTGTTTCTGTCATATTTCCAATCTGTGTTGGTGCTCATTTGAGAAAATAAAGTTTTCAAATATTAACTCTTTCGAGAGCTCATCTGTCTTCATTGACTGGGACTGTTTTATCTTGGCATTCCACATTTAAAATACTGAGAAGGCCTGCAGGAGGTCATCTGTCTAACCACAGTCACAGATCTGTCAACTGAGCCCCTAAGGGGTTATTTTTCCCGAGGACTCTCAACCAATTAGTGAATAGAAAGCAGGTCTCCTGCTTATCTGCAAATGGTTTTTCTGACTTTAGATATCAGAAATGCAAGAGTGACCTTTATCCAGTTCTGTATACTAAGCCCCATATTCACAGGCTCTGCAAGCTTTTCTGATGACACCAGTTTCTTTGGTGAGATAGGATTACATTAAGTCATGCCCCCCCCCAAAAAAAGTAAAACAACAAAATTATGTCAAAGGAGTGGTATCATCTCTGATCAACTTACAGATCAATATTCACAGTTAACATAGGGAATACCAAATTTTCTCAGTTGTTCAACAGATATTTTTTAAACATCTATTTGATTTTAGACCCTTGGGGAGGCAATTCTGTCATCCTAATAAATGAACTGTTTTTGTTTTCCAAGTACCCTCTTCCGGGCTTATCCCTCTGCACACACAGCCTTGTATATCCGATCATTGTGAGTACAGTTTTGTGTTCTGGTACCTCATTTAACACATTCTAGACCGTTTCATCTAGGCATCGTCATCATCACTTTACACTATATTTTAAAGTACCTTTTCAAAACCGTCTGCATCTTATGACATTCCCACATTGTACAGGCAGCATAGGTGGCAAAGAAAGAAGATATAAACCACACAAGTGTGTGTGTGTTCACATTGGTAATCATAGTTTAAAGCCTATTCTATAAAAAAGGAAATGTCTTTACTTCCCGTGAATTTTCACCTACCCCTTCTGGGCCTAGCTACAGTTGACTTTTATTTGTCCTTGAGTATATTATCTTCCTGTGACCTGTTTTGCTTCAGTGGATATGCCTGTTATCATTTCATTCTTGTTTGCCTTTTGCAGAGAAGGACGAGAGAAAAAATAACATGCACAAGACTGGCTGTCTGGGAGACTGGGAGGGGAGAGAACACTAATGTTCACTGAGTGCTTGGTTTGTGCCAGACTCTGCTTTGTTGATAACTTTTTCCTACATGACCTTGACCTCATGCAGGATCTTCACAATGAAGTACTTAAGTCATCCTGAGAGTCCTAACCATCTTGTGGGAAAATGATGGCAGGTGCTGATTATCCCCACTTTGTAGATGATGAGATTGAGGCTTTGTCACTACTGGTGAGAGGATCAGGAATCAGCCTGTCTTACTTCACAGCCCTGGGTTCTTCCCTTATACCGTGCTCCAAATGTTACCCTCTTTAATTCTGGTGTGGATCACATGACATTTTCTCAATCTGCCCACCTTGATAGCTTATAAGTAAGCTCAGGAAATGCAAACTGGAAAATTATCATAAACAAAATAGCTACAAAAGTCGATGCCACCTGAAAAATATTGTGTATTCCATAGATAAATATGAGCTGGGCTTTGATGTCTTTTTTTTTCTCCCCCGTATTCCAAGCCATTTATTCAACAACCCTATACCTCAGACTACTTTGGGTCCCTGGACTAGGCCCTCGATGCTCCAGGCGTGGGAGCCAGGCAGCCCCCTTGGGCCCAGCCTGTGGCTACAATGTCAATAGCTATAATCGCTTCATATGCTGCTGCTCCTGGCAGCACTGCCGTTTCTCATTGTGCTCTGGTGCTGGGGCACCACTGTCTGCTGTGAACCAGGGGCCCAGCACATTCACCCACAGGAGGAAAAGGGCCCAGCCTGGAGCCAGAAGCCAGAAAGACTAGAGATGTAGAAGGAGAAGCAGCTGAACACCTGCACGATGGCTGTTAGTAGGATCACATCTTTGAGGTACTCTGCCATGCCCTGCTCCATGTTGAGGTCCATGCCACCACCTATCAAGGCCCATACTCAGAGAAGGCTGCCTGTGCCACTGAACTCATAAAGTGGTAGCTGGGGCCCCATACATTGCCAGACTAAAGCCCAGGGCCATCCAGGCCCAAAATGAGGCACAGATGGGTAGAAAAAGACTAAGGTCACAAGGCAGTAAATGGCATTGGCCCCTAGTATGATTCTCAAGTAGAACTTCAGGGTTTCTCTGTTCTCTTCAAATATCTGCTTCTTCCCTCTTGTGCCCACTTTGCCCTTTGGGCACCATGGTGCGATGCCAATACCCAGCTGGGGAAACAAGGGAGAGCAACCGAAACCACAGTCAGTAGGTACCACGTCGGCAATGTGTGTATGTCTGTTGTCATTTTTTCATACTCTCTAATGGATTACAGGTGTAAGCCTTGGGCCCTTCCATTAATTGTAGGTGCTGAATAAATGCTTGATGGACACCGAATTAATGGGGATGGTGGAAAAGTAACCACTTTTTAAAAATCTGTTTATGTTAGTATGCTTAAGAAAGGGGAATGGAGAAGTTGAGCACAAAATATTTCCTACATAAGGTAAATAATTTTGTTTATTATTTGCATTTATTTATCTCATAATCTTTTTTTTTTTTTTTTGACATTCATGATGTCTAGTAGGGAAACTAACCTGAGGCAGCTGAAAGTCACAGGGTGGGAGAATGAAGGGTTTTGCGAGGTCCTCCCCACTGCGGGCCACATCTCCAGTCACAGTAGCCAGGACCCTCATGCTGGATCCTCATAGGCACCTGCTTAATGCTGACACAACTGTTTATAAAGGCTTTACGCTAAACCCAATAAATGGCTGGTATCCTGAAGCAGGACACAGGGCTGGCTCTGAAGCACCTCAGTCCAAACACTGAATTCCCCTTAGATAATCTGGGGAAATGGTTCGATCCAGTGCATGACACACAGAAGTCAGTAATAAAATAACCACTATACGTTGCTCAAGTCTATTTTGAACTAGGAAGGAGATGAAGAGTATTATATTTGATGCTTGTGTATCTTATTTGTTTAATTTTCACAATCATCCCCACCCCTCATTTTACAGGGGATGAAACAGGCTCAGGAGTATGAATAACATGCCTGTGGGAGAGCTGGGATTTTAACTCTTGTTACAATTCTGTAAGCCCGCACCCTATGTGTGGCCCCAGCCTGTGATGAATATCTACCAACAGGAACCTTTCTGGTAGATCTGAGCACACACCCAAAATGTCATGGCTATTTTATTCTCTTCTCTTTGATTTTTTTCATAAAATGGAAATCCTGGCCTTTCAAGCATTGGAAGCATAGGGCTTAGAACTGGGGAAGAGTGGAGTTGTATTATACCTTTCTTTTACAGGATTGCAGGCCTGCTGATTATAGCGCTGCGGTTTTATGTTTTTCAGGGGAAAAAGTATTGCTTTCAGTTCAGAATGATTTAAAAAGGTAAAAATCCAAAAACTTGCCCACATGAAAATGATCAAGGTATCCTAACACATGACAACATCTCCATGGGGCAATTGTTTAGGGGTAACTCTCCAGAGCAGCTAGGGACAAACCAAGAATTAAAGTTCACCCCGCAATC
This sequence comes from Carlito syrichta, assembly GCF_000164805.1. NCBI lineage: Eukaryota > Metazoa > Chordata > Mammalia > Primates > Tarsiidae > Carlito > Carlito syrichta. Next base: position 69,484 of record NW_007249788.1, on the reverse strand, counting down.
CCCCTACTGGGAATATACCTGGAAGAACTCAAATCACTCTATGAAAAAAGATACCTGCACACAGATGTTTATTGCAGCATTGTTCACAATAGTAAGAACATGGAACTGTCCATGCTGCCCATCAAAAGAGCACTGGATTTTTAAAATGTGGTACATATACACTATGGAATATTACACAGCCATAAAGAAGGACAAAATCATGAACTTCACAGCAACCTGGATGGACTTAAAGTCTATAATACTGAGTGATGTATAATAGAAACAAAGAACTGAGAATCATATGTTCTCACTAATAAGTGGACCTTGAACAATTATCGTAATACTATAAGAAAAGGATTGGCAGTAGCAAGAAACTGCTGGGGTTTGGGGAGGAGGCGGGAATACCGGTAGTGGGAATCTGCCGGGGGAGAGGGAGGCACACCTCTTCAACAAGGGTCCCTGCATAATGAACATTTGTATACCTAATCCTGAATTGTACCCCACATCTTTAAAATAATAAATTAAAAGTTAAAAAAATTTTCACAAAAGATCATGTCACAATCAAGTTAATATAAACTGTATAATCTTAAAAAGAATAATTAAGCCGGGCTTGGTGGCTCAGCCTGTAATCCCAGCACTTTGGGAGGCTGAGGTGAGCAGATTGCCTGAGCCCGCAGGTTCGAGACCCGCCTGGGCAACTTGGCGAGACCTCATCTCTACAACAAATCAAAAACTAGCCGGGCGTGGTAGCACGCGCCTGTAGTTCCAGCTACTTGAAAGGCTGAGGTGGAAGGATCTTTGGAGCCCAGCAGGTCGAGGCTGCGGTGGCCGGGAGCGGCCACTGCACTCCAGTCTGGGCGACAGAGTGAGACTCCAACTCAAAAAAAAAAAAAAAAAAAGACTAATTACATAAAGATACTTCTAATTCTCAAGTGATATGGGATTATTTTAATAGGGGCAGAATGGCTAGAGAAACTGCAGTTTTCAAGCCATTAGCAAATTACTTGAAAACGACAGAACTATTGAGTTGTATTTATTTTGAATTAAAATAATGTTAACAATTTATCCCCAGCTCATGAGCTCAGAAATCAGCAGAGTCAGGTGGAAACAACCTTGGCTTTGGAGTTGGACAGATGGGGATTTGAAGCCTGACAGCATGTTGATACATTCACCCCTTTGAGAAAGTCACTGCGATTATGAGTAGTTGCCATCATCTGTAGATTGGGAATACTGGCAACCACATAAGTTATCGTGAGGTCAAATACAGTAACAGCCATCAAGTGCCCAGCACACATGAGCCTTAGCAAGTGTCACGTGTCTTTTTGCTGAGTGACTATAACTCACTTTATGAGCACTAATAGCACATAGGACATTTGGGATCCAACACTCATCCCTCTAACCCCACCTCTACAAAGGACACTGACACCCGGAGAGGCTAAAGTGACCTTGGTGACTGGGCCTGTAAGTAGCGGCACTGGGACTTGAAACCAGAACACTTAGGCAATCAGGCTAGTGGTCCCTGTGCCACACTCCTTGCTTTTACTTCTTAGTGGGTAGTGTATACATTTCTGAGAAGAAGAAAGAGAGTGCGGATGGAAAGGTCAGCTAACAAAATCATCCTCAAATTTTATGGTTACCATTTTTGGTGGTTCTTTTTTTTTTTTTTTTTTTTTGAGTTGGGGTCTCACTCTGTCGCCCAGACTGGGGCGCAGTGCCCGCTCCCAGCTACCGCAGCCTCGACCTGCTGGACTCCGGCGATCCTTCCGCCTCAGCCTTCCAAGTAGCTGGAACTACAGGCGCACACTACCACTCCTGGCTGATTTTTGATTTATTGTAGAGATGAGGTCTCACCCAGTTGCCCAGGCAGGTCTCGAACCTGCGGTCTCAGGCAGTCCACTCACCTTAGCCTCCCAAGGCGCGGAATTACAGGCTGAGCCACCAAGCCCGGCTGGTGGTTCTTTAATAAAGTAAAATGTGCTCGTTATCCTTGCACCCTGGTCTGTTGTGCAGGCAATAGGCTGCAGAGGAGGAGGCAGAATGCTCACAGACTCACTGGCCTCCCAGCTTCCCCTAGACTGTCTATTTCAAATTCTTTTTTTTTTTGAGTCCAAGTCTCACTCTGTTGCCCAGGCTGGAGTGCAATGGCACGCTCAAGGTCACTGTAGCCTTGCCCCACTGGGCTCAGGTGATCCTTCCACCTCAGCCTTCCAAACAGCTGGAACTACAGGCACGTGCCACTACACCTAGCTAATTTTTTATTTATTGTAGAGACAAAGTCTGGGTGTCAGTCTCCTTTGTAGAGTTGGGGTTAGAGGGATGAGTGTTGAATCCTAAATGTTCTGTGTGCTATTAGTGCTCATCAAAGTGACAAGACAAGTGACACTTGCTAAGGTCCATGTGTGCTGGACACTTGATGGCTGTTACTGTATTTGACCTCACGATAACTTAAGTGGTTGCCGGTAGCGACAAGTTGTCTCAAACCCCTGGGCTCAGACAGTCCTCTCACCTCAGCATCCCAAAGTGCTGGATTATAGGTGTGAGCCACCGTGCCTGGCCCTGCCTGTCTCAAATTATAAGCTAACCCTCCAGAGCAAGGTCACACAGGCAAAGCAAGTGAGCGGTCGAATCCGGGATGTTTTATTTATGGCTTTAATAATGGAGTCTCTTGGGAAAAAATTTGGTTTCCCATTCCCAGAAGCAAAAGTGCTTCTACAGAATGTTCTTGAAATTGATGACTGTTTATGTTTTTTCCTACCACATTTCTTGTGCCACCCTAATAGAGTTGAAAACGTCCTTTCACAAGAGTAGGCAGAAAGATCTGCACTGTCGTTCCTTTGGCTGGCATGCTTTTCACCAAGCTAGAACACTGTCGAAAATGGAGAATACAGGCTGATAATGCTGCTGATGATGACATAATCCTATGTTGAACATGTCGTGGTTATTATTAAAACTGCCACTAATCTGACAGAACCTTGTTTTAGCTTTGTCCAGTTCCCAGTCGCTTATTTCCACGGCAGTTGGAAGAACTGCACACACATCTCCTGGAGGCACTCAGGCTTGAAGCCGTTTCCATGGAGACGAGACATACCCAAGGTTCAGATTTCATTTTGCTTTAGATCTCAATGATATTATAAAAGAAATCGTCTACCAGTGAGAATGCCAGCCATCTGAAGGAAGAGGCTGGAGGGAAGGGAGAGCCACTGGCCTCCTGGGGCCCTCGCTGCAGGAGGGACCTCTGGAAGTTTCTGTCTAACAAGGGGTGAGTGGGTAGTCATCACACAAAGCAGAGGTCAGAGTAACCACGGAGGTAACTGGTGTGAACTCGCTGTGTCCAGCGTATCACTTGGGTAGACATGCAGGTTTAGCCTGGAAGGAGCTTGCCTGGAAAAGCAAGGCTTGCGAAAGGCAGGCAGAACTCAACATGAGAACAGCTAGACGGGTCCTTCCTACTAGTGGGCACAAGACACACAGGTAAGTAAAGTCTAAAACTTGGGTGCTGGAGTCAGACCTCTGGGTTCTGTTGCTTGTTCGCTGTGTGACCTTGGGCAGATCAATTACCTTCTGGGACTCGGTTGACTCATCTGTAAAAATGGGTTGTTGTGAGGACTAAGTGAGATTGTGCACATAGAAAAAGAGCCTGGTGCGCTAGAGATGAAGACATGTTCGTTGTTGCTTCAGGAGTGTGAGGACGAGGCACAGATGGGTGTTCTCCAAAATGGAAAAATGCATGTGAAACACTGCGTAAAGGAGGGTTCTTAACATCATGGAGGATGAGAACTATCATTTTTTCTTGCATGTACTTTCTAAACATATTTTATACTTCTTTCCAGGGAATTTGGCAAATGCTAAATATCCCCACAGATAATCACACACGTGTTCTTTCAACAAGTATTTATAAGCCAGGCTTTATGCTAGGGATAAACAGACAAGGTCCCCACCTTTAGGGAGTTTTCTCAATCCCTCTGGAAATGCTTGTGCAACAAGGGGGAGTGGGTAACTGCCCATCAAAGAAAAGAGCAGAATTGCCACAGCAATTACTGATTGAACTAGAAAGTGTAAAGTTATAGAAAATCTTCCCTTGGGCCTTGCTACCATGGCTCCTCTTCCACTGGGTCTCTGCAGCAATTTGTCTGGGTCTCTTGCAGGTGGTATTGTCTGTGTCCCTTTCTAGAATTCCCTTGAGAGCAGGGACCCAGATTGACAGCTCAGTGAATGTTTTGGTGAAGGAATAACCAAGTGGCTATAAGAATGGTTATTGGTGGAGCGTGGTGGCTCAGCCTGTAATCCCAGCACTTTGGGAGGCCGAGGCAAGATGATTGCCTGAGCCCGGGGGTTTGAGACCAGCTTGGGTAACTTGGTGAGACCTTGTCTCTACAATAAATCACAAAAACTAGCCGGGCGTGGTGGTGTGCATCTGTAGTTCTAGCCACTTGAAAGGCTGAGGTGGAGCCGGGCTCGCTGGCTCAGTCTGTAATCCCAGAACTTTAGGAGGCTGAGGTGAGTGGACTACCTGAGCCCGTGGGTTCGAGACCTGCCTGGGCAACTTGGCGAGACTCTCATCTCTACAATAAATCAAAAAATTAGCCGGGCATGGCAGCGCGCGCCTGTAGTTCCAGCTACTTGGAAGGCTGAGGCGGAAGGATCTTTGGAGCCCAGCAGGTTGAGGCTGCGGTGGCCGGGAGCGGCCACTGCACTCCAGTCTGGGTGACAGAGTGAGACTCCAACTCAAAAAAAAAAAAAAAAAAAAGAAAAGAAAGGCTGAGGTGGAAGGATCTCCTGAGCCCCGCAGGTCAAGGTTGTGGTGGCCATGAGTATACTACTGCACTCCAGCCTGGGTGACATGAGTGATAAATAAAAAAATTTTTAAAATAAAAAATAAAATAAAAAAATTTTTAAAAATAAAAAAAGTTTTAAAAAGAATGGTTATTTATCAAAAGAAGCATTCCTTTCAAACCTAGCCCAAAGGAAACTAGTGATATTCATTGAACATATGTGGGAGAAAGGAAAAATTTCTTTAGCTTTTACCTTATTCCACTAGAAACAATATGGTAAATGAGAGAAAAATTTAGTGGGCAGCCAAAGGAAGTAAGGCATGTAAAAAGATGTTTTCTACATCTGGCAGGCAGGAGATGAGGAAAGGTTATCAAATGGTTCCACTGAGTCCAACCTACGTACAAGTGGTGGGGACTGCGGGGTGTTTGGCAGCCACTCACGTAATAGCAGGGAGGCAGATTCCTCCACCTGGGCTGCGTTGAACAGAGAGCTGAGCAAAGTCTTTGTAGCACAAACACGAATCACTTCAGCTGGCTAGAGGTGATGTGCTGACTGTTGCTCAAGGAATGTCCTCAGGAGTATAGTCTGGATGCAAGAAATAGATGGACCCACTTAGTCGTAGACTGGGCAGTCAGAGCACATGGACTCTCCTCCTTTATGTGGAATCCCTTTAGGATCAGCCTCTTCATCTCCAGACCTCACTAATCTCTTAGTATTTCCTCTTCCTTGTTTCTCCCCTTTGATCTAGGGAGTTCCTTTCAAGTGAGGAATGGAGATAAAGAAACATGGCTTTCATTTATGATGTTTTCTCCCAAATACTTGGTTTTTACTTACAGTCTTTTTTATCTTGCCCTTGATGGCCTAGAGTTTTGAGACTCAAAAGCCAGGCAGACACAAATATTTTTTCAAGTCAGATATAATTTACAAATAGTGAAACTCACTCTTTAAAAAAATCTATATAGTTCTACGAGTTCTGACAAATGTATATAGTCATGTAACCATCACCTCAGTCAAGATATAGAATATTGCCGGGCTTGGTGGCTCAGCCTGTAATCCCGCGCCTTTGGGAGGCTGAGGTGAGTGGATTGCCTGAGCCCCCGGTTCGAGACCTGCCTGGGCAGCGATACCTCATCTCTACAATAAATCAAAAAATCAGCCGGGCATGGTAGCGCATGCCTGTAATTCCGGCTACTCAGAAGGCTGAGGCGGAAGGATCGCCGGAGCCCAGCAGGTCAAGCCTGCGGTGGCCGTGAGTGTGTCACTGCACTCCAGTCTGGGTGACCGAGTGAGACTCCAACTCAAAAAAAAAAAAAAAAAGGAACTAAGGGCAATAGTACCCCCCCCAAAAAAGATATAGAATATTTCCAATACCTCAAAAAGTTTCTTCATGTCCTTTTTAAATCAACCCTCTCCTTCCAACCCTAGCCCTTGACAATCCTGATTCCTGTTCCTGTGGTTTTGCCTCTTCCAGAATGCCGTACAATATTTAGCCTTTGAGTATGGCTTCTTTCATTTAGTGTAATGCTTTAGAGATTCATACATATTGTTGCATATTGTAGATCATTTCTGTTGCTGAATAGTATTCCATTGTATGAATATGCCATCATATTTTTGCCAGATGATAGACATTTCTTTTGTTTCCAGTTTCTGGCTATTATGAAAAAGCTGTTGTAAATGTTTATGAACAGGTTTTTGTGTATATTGTGTGTATATTTTCAATTCTGTTGAGTAAATTTCTAGGTGTGGGATTGCTGGGTCTCATGATGCTTAAATGTATAAGAAACTAGGTTGGGTATGGTGGTTCACACCTCAGCACTTTAGGAGGCTGAGGTGGGAGGATTGCTTGAGTCCAGGAGTTTGAGACAAAATAAAAATTTAAAAAATTAACTGGGCATAGTGGGGCATGACTGTATTCCCAGCTACTCAAGAGGCTGTGGTGAGCTATAATTGTATCACTGCACTCCAGCATGGGTGACTGATGAGACTCCAATTCAAACACACACACACACACACACACACACACACACACACACACACACACACACGAAATTAACGGTTTTTCCAAATAACTGTTTTGCCATTTTACAAAGGGGGCCCCTAGAGAACCAGAATTATCTTTTGGAGGGCAGGCCCCTTATAGTACAGTCTTCACCTTATAGTACAGGCTTCACTTGCTAAGTAAGTGTTCTAGGAACCCATTGGCATCAGTGTACCAGCTAGCATTGTTGTGAGAGGCTGCATTCGGCTTCAGTGAAAAAAAAATTTTTTTTTTTAGATTCTTTGAATACATTTGTTCATTTCTTGATGGGTGATTTACGAGCACACCTGCCCACACCATGTTGAGTGTTCAGCAGTTTTTGACCAAAACTGGCATGACTCCCATGCCCCACCCTCCCTGTTCACCCAATCTCACCCCAAGTGACTTTGTTTTGTTTCCCTGGATGGAAAAAGTCCTCAAAGGGAAACATTTTGCCGATGTGGAAGAGGCGAAACAAAAAACAGCAGAACCACTGAAAGGCATCCAAATTGACGAGTTCAAAAACTGTGTTGAGCAGTGGTAAAAGCATCTCAAAAGGTGTATTGCATCCAATGGAGAGTACTTTTTAGGTACCTAAGGTTTAAACATGTAAGAATAAATGCACAGCCGGGTTCGGTGGCTCAGCTTGTAATCCCGCGCCTTGGGCGGCTGAAGTGAGTGGATTGCCAGAGCCCATGGGTTCGAGACCCGCCTGGGCAACTTGGCGAGACCTCATCTCTACAATAAATCAAAAAATGAGCCGGGCGTAGTAGTGCGCGCCTGTAGTTCCAGCTACTCGGAAGGCTGAGGCGGAAGGATCGCCGGAACCCAGCAGGTCGAGGCTGCGGTGGCCGGGAGTGGCCACTGCACTCCAGTCTGGGCGACAGAGTGAGACTCCAACTCAAAAAAAAAAAAAAAAAAAGAATAAATGCACAATATTTAATAAATAAATTCTGGGTTTTTTTGGGAGGTGTCTCCCTCATAGATTCCCACCAGCAGCATATGAGAATTCTAGTTGCTCCAAATCCTTCTCAGCACTTGGGATTGTCATTCATTTATTTTTCCATTTAGTCATTCTTTTTCAATTTTTTATTTTTTAGAGTAGAAAAACAGGTTTACTGAGGATGCTTCCAAGGCAGGCAGAACAACTATAAAGAAGCTCCCAATTAGTCATTCTGATAGATATGCAAACTTTTTTTTTCCCTTTGGATTTCTACTGCCACATCCCTTTCTTGGGATAAATGTACAAGAAAACCTTATCTGGCCAAATGAGGCACAGAGCCAAAAGAAAATTTAAGGGTGATATTTATAATAGTTCAAAAATATTTTTTTACTTCATAAGGAAACACAAGGATAAGAATGAAAAAGGAAGAGAGAGCAGATATTGGGAAGATGGACCCAGGTGTGGATCTAAAAATCTTTCCCATATGATTGCTTTTTGTCACCCATCTCGGTAGGAAACACACACTTTGGCCGAGATGTTCTGATTAATCTATTTGGAAAAATCTATTTCTCCTGTCCATATAGATTATAAAATCAACCCCTTTTTATTAAGCCCTGTTATCCAACCTAGTCTCCTTTAAAACCAAAATGCCCTTCTTGGATAAAGTTTGTTGAGACATTAGCACTGCTAAGATAGCCATGTGTGTGGGACAGGGGGTGGGAGGGTAGGGGGAGAATTGATCAAGGACTGAGTATTTAAAGGAAGATCTCACCCTTGACCCCAAATTATGTGATTTCCTAGTGGCTCTCAAAGGAGTTGTTGACTCTGAGGAATCGTCTTGTTCTCTTTCATGTTGCTCCTCATTCAGTGCATTGGCATACACTTAAGCAGGATAATCTTGCAATTTGTAATCTGGGCTATTAAGTTCCAGGCTCCAGTGAGACTCTTATGACCTCTAAAAGAGGCTACTTAACTCAGGATCTAGAAAACTCAAGTCTGAAATGGAGACTGCAACCTGCATCCACTCCTGCCTGAGTATTGAAAGGAAGGCATCTCTCTCAGCTGTGTGTGGGACACACACTGGGGCCTCTGTCTAACCAGGGTTTTCTTCTTCTATACCTCTGTGTAGCCAGTGGAAGGAACAGAAAAGCCCACAGCTTACCCCGAGGTTCTGTATGGCCCATTTGCTTTCCTCAGATTGCTGCTTATAACTGGAACCAGCTACGACCATCACCTCTCTGACCACATGCAAGACAGAGTGAGAGGGAGCAGGGGTTGGAGGGATGGAAATTTTGAAGAATGCGGGTAATCTGCTGACTGGTTGGTCATGCTTACTTTTGGTTTCTAGGCAATACATCATGACTTACAAGCAAGACTACTCCTAGTTTCAGACCCCGACAGGATCCATTGCCCCCAAGGTCCACTATCCAGGATGACCCAGTGGAATGACAAATGTAAAGGCTACTGAAATTGAGTGCCTATGTTTGAGAACCAGACTCTAGACATTTGGTTCGAAAAGTGATGGTGACACAATGGGGTCAAGTGATGCTGTCAGGAAAATAGCTACTAATAATAGCTCATATGTATTGAGCACTAACTCTGCCAGCTACCGAATTTCCACATGTGCTTTCTCATTTGCCTCCCTATTGACCCTGTAAGGTAGGTCCTATTATTTATATATTTTTAATTTTTTTGAGTTGGAGTCTCTCTCTGTTGCCCAGGCTGGAGTGCAATGACACAATCATGACCACCTCAGCCTCGACCTGCTGGGTTCAGACCATTCTTCCTCTTCAGTCTTCCAATTAGCTGGAACTACAGGTGTGTGCCACCATGCCTGGCTAATTTTTTTATTTATTGTAGAGATGAGGTCTTGCCAAGTTGCCCAGGCTGGTTTCAAACTCGTGGACTCAGGCAATTCTCTTACCTCAGCCTCCCAAAGTGCTGGGATTATAGATGTGAGCCACTGTGCCTGGCTGGGGTGGTGACTTCTTAAGGACTCACAACTAGCAGGTGGCAGCTGAGTTTTAAACTCAGGTCGTGTGACTCTGGGGTCTTCATTCTTAACCACTATATAGTCTACTTACAACCAGAGTCCAACTGTAGCAAAAATATTGAGGTAAATAAGTCCAACAAAGGGAAAAGGTAAGGATAAAGTGCTTCCCAGATTTTATAATCTACTTAGAAAAAAATTCAGCTGCGTTCAATCACTAACACCTGTAAACCCAGCACTTTGGGAGACTAGGGTGGGAAGATCACTTGAGGTCAGGAGTTTAAGACCAGCCTGGGCAGCATAGCAAGATCCTATCTCTACAAAAAATAAAAACAGTCAAGCATGATGGCATATGTCTATTGTCCAGTTACTGGAAGCTGAAGTGGGAGTGTTATTTGAGCAGAGCTAGAGGCTGCAGTGAGTCAAAATGACACCACTGCACTTTTGCCTGGGTGACAGAGCAAGACCCTGTCTCAGAAAAAGAAAAGAAAACAAAAGGAAATTAATTTCAAGAAGCCATTTATTTTATTTTATTTTTTTGAGTGCAGAGACATGATTATGGCTCACCACAGCCTCAACCTCCTGGACTCAGGCAATACTACAGGTGCACATCACCACATCCAGTTAATTTTTAAATTTCTTTTAGAGATGAGGTCTCACTTTGTTACCTAGTCTGGTCATGAACTGCTGGGCTCAAGCAATTCTCCCGCCTTGGCCACCCAAAGTGCTGGGATCACAGGCATGAGCTACTGCACCCAGCCTCAAGAAGTCATTTATTCATTTAACAAATATTTATGAACATGTACAGATATTGGAGATAAAACAGTAACAAATAACCTTACAATCTTTAAGAGAGACAGTTTGTAAAGAGAAAATTACGATATTGGGAGGCCAAGGTAAGAGGATTGCCTGAGCCCAGAGGTTCAAGACCAGCCAGGGTAACCTGGCGAAACCTCGTCTCTAAAAAACAAAACTAAACAAAACAAAAACTTAGGCAACCCCCTCAGTTTCCCTCCCACTGTGGGAGCTTTTCTGCCCTCTCAATAAATCCTAATTTCAAAAAACAAAATAAAACCAAACAATAACACAAAAAAAAAACTTAGAGGTGTGAAGGGCAATGCCAAAGCAGAGGAGGGGATGCCTGAGCCTGACGATGGGGGTGAGAAAGGGCTTCCTAGAGGGTATCTTCAGAGCCGAGTTTCAAAGAGCTAGTTGGAGTCCCCAGATAGACAAGCTCTGTGTGTGTGTGTGTGTGTGTGTGTGTGTGTGTGTGTGTGTATGCAAGCATGTACACGGGCGTGCACAGAAGAGAAATGGAAGAAGCATTCTGGGCAGAGGGGGCCGACACAGTCCCAGGACTCAGCCCTGAGATGCATGTGTGTTTGGAATGCCAGGGTTCAAGGGCAACAGCAGGAGAGGAGGATGAGGCTGCATGAGGAGGTTGGCACCAGGTCTTGAAGGGCCTTGAAGGAGTTGCAGATTTAACTCACAGGCATCAAGAAGCCATTAAGCCCGGCTCGGTGGCTCAGCCTGTAATCCCGCTCTTTGGGAGGCTGAGGTGAATGGATTGCCTGAGCCTGTGGGTTCGAGACCCGCCTGGATAGGCAAGACCTCATCTCTACAATAAATCAAAAATGAGCCGGGCGTGGTAGCACGCACCTGTAGTTCCAGCTACTTGAAAGGCTGAGGCGGAAGGATCGCCAGAGCCCAGCAGGTCGAGGCTGCGGTGGCCGGGAGCGGCCACTGCACTCCAGTCTGGGCGACTGAGTGAGACTCCAACTCAAAAAAAGAAGCCATTAAAGGAGTCTGAGCAAAAGGATGCCACAGTCAGATAAACAGCACATTCCAACTTGGTCAGTTACGGAAGGAGGGATTAGAGAGAGGCGGAAAGGCTGGATAGAGGCAGGGAGGTCATTGTGGAGGATATGGCAATTCTGCAGATGAGAAAAGATGAAATGTCTAACCTAGGGCACTGCCCACAAAGATAGAGAGGAAGAGACAAAGGAGAGTATGGTAAGGAAGGCAGAATTCCTGGGACGTGAGAATTGCTTCCCCACGAGGTAGCATAGCAGTTCACTCACAGGCTCCAGACAGCACTGTTTCCTACACTTGCTGGCAGTGTGACTTGGCCAAGTTACTTAACCTTTAAGTCTCTTCACCAGTTAAATGGGATAATAACAGCACTGGTGACATAGGGTTGTAATAAAAATCAGATGAGATCCATGGACTTACAACAGAGTCTGGCACAGTAGGTGCTCAACAACTTTTTTTGAGACAGGGTCTCACTCTGTCACCGAGGCTGGAGTGCGGTGGTGTGATCTTGGCTCACTGCAGCCTCAGACCCTTCAGTTCAAGCAATCCTCACACCTCAACCTCCCAAGTAGCTGGGACTACAAGCATACCCAGCTAATTGTTTAAAACAATTTTTTTGCAGAGGCAGGATCTCATTAGGTGGCCCAAGTTGGTTCCAAATTCCTAGCCTCAAGCAATTCTCCCACCTCAGCCTCCAAAAGTGTCAGGATTTCAGGCGTGAACCACTGAACCCAGGCAACTTTTCTGTTTTCATCCTTTTAGTGAGAGAAAAGGAAGGATCTAGGCTGGGCCTAGGTTCCTGGCTTGGGTCATCACGTGGATGTGCACTGGGTATAGGGCACCCTCCTGGAGAAAGCTGAGGTCTGTTAGAGCATCTACTAAGAACATTGTGAACTGATTCTAATGGATCAAACTAAGATGTGATATACTTGTTTAGCAGTGGACGTCATGAGTGATGCTTCTGAATAGCTCCAGGGTCTCCAGAGGAGGAGAAAAACATGGAATAAGTAATTTCTCCCAACAATCCCATCTCATTAAACTACACCATCATCTTCCCACAAGTTTACTAGGTTCAAATGTTGGAAGTCGTTTTTTATTTGATTCTTTTTTTCTTTTTTTTTTGAGTTGGAGTCTCACTCTGTCGCCCAGACTGGAGTGCAGTGGCCGCTCCCGGCCACCGCAGCCTCGACCTGCTGGGCTCCGACGATCCTTCCGCCTCAGCCTTCCAAGTAGCTGGAACTACAGGCACGTGCTACCACGCCCGGCTATTTTTTTTTTTAATTTATTGTAGAGATGAGGTCTCACCAAGTTGCCCAAGCTGGTCTCAAACCCCCAGGCTCAGACAATCCTCTCACTCGGTCTCCCAAAGTGCTGGGATTATAGGCTGAGCCACTGTGTCCAACCTGTTTTCCTTTTTTTTTTTTTTAAAGAGATAGTATAACTTACTGTAGCCTTACATTCCTGGGCTCAAGTGATATCACATCTTCAGCCTACCAAGTAGCTGGGACTATAGGCACAATCCCCCATGCCCAGCTAATTTTTTTTTTTAGAGGGGGTGGTGGGGTCACACTCTGTCACCCAGGCTGGAGTACAGTGACACAATCATGACTCACTTCAGTCTCAACCTCCTGGGCTCAGGTGATCCTTCCACCTCAACCTTCTAAGTAGCTGGAACCACAAGCATGCACCACCACACCCGACTAATTTTTTGATTTATTGTAGAGATGAGGTCTTGCCATGTTGTTCAAGCTGGTCTCGAACCCCTGAGCTCAGGCAATCCTCTCATCTCTGCATCCCAAAGTGCTGGGATTACAGGCGTGAGTCACTGCACCTGGGCCTTTTTTTTTTTTTTTTAAATGAAGTCTTGCTATGATGACCAGACTGACCTCGAACTCCTAGACTCAAGTGATTTTCCTGCCTCAGCCTCCCAAAGTGCTGGGATTACAGGTGTGAGCTGCCACACCCAGCCTTATCTCTATATGCATGGTTTCCATGAGGAGCAGGACTTTGTCTCATTGTCTCTATATCCTACAGGCCTTGAATAGTACTTGGTACAGAGTAGATGCTCTATAAATATTTTTTGAGTTAATGATTGATCGACTGAGTGAAGTAATTACAATAAAGTATACATTATCACAGGAGCAGTACCACTAGAGCAGTGTTGATGATGGCTGCTCAACTTTGTATTGGAAAATATTTCCATCTGTCTGAAATTTAAATTCGGTCCTTCCTGATAGCAAGAACTTAGACTAGACTTTTCTCAGAATTCTTATCAATCTTGGAATCTGGGAATCATGCCCTTTTCTGGGGCTTGAAGTGTCCTCCTTTCAACCAAGTTTTTAGCAATACACAAATTGCAATACACTACTGTGGTTGGGTGTAGTGTCTCACCCCTGTAATCCCCGCACTTTGGGAGGCTGAGGCAGGAAGATTGCTTGAGCCCAGGAATTCGAGGCTGCAGTGGGCCATGATTGTGCCACTGCAGTCCAACCTGGACAACAAAGTTAGACCTTGACTCAAAAAAAAAAAAAAAAGTTGCTATGGCCAAAAGGTTAGTGAAATGGAAACCTGGCCACTGTTCTTAACAATCATTCACCGTCATAAAATGCACTGCCAAAATTCTACTCAGATTATTTTATAGTTGATATAATAACAAAGGATCCTATTTATAGTGTGCATATTACATTCCATCCGTCTTGCATGCCTTTTGGCTAATTGTTACACCAGTTCTTCAGAGTCAATGTTATCCTCCTCCTCATCTTGCAAATAAGGAACCCGAGGCCCGAGAAGACCCATGACTTGCCTAAGGTCACAAAGCTGGTAGAGCCAGGATTCAGACCCAAGTCTGTTTGGCTCCAATGTCTGGGCCGGTTCCACAACAGTCTAGAGCCCAAGTCCTTAACTCAAGGGGCAGATGGCCTGAATCCACCTAGCTGATGTTAATTTAGGAGAACAATCCTGAGATCAAGACTCTGTTATTAGCCTCCTGGCCCAGCAGGAATGGGGAGTTTTAGCTACGGCAGATCAGAGCTATTTGACTTCCAGAGATTCAAGGGCAGGACTGGAGGGTCCCTGGAGAAAAGTGTCAAGACAGTGGGTCCATGAAAGGCTTCTTTGGGGCTGTGCCAGGGAGGGCAGTGTCATCACAGGGAAGAGGACATGCTAGGGGACAAGGAACAAGGAAGCCTTATAAGGGATACGTGTGCTAGGAAGGTCCTGGACTGAGGACAGATGGATGCTGGGGATGGGGAGAAGAGGAAGAGGAGAGAATGCATCCACAGCAGGTGACTTGGAATAAGGGATTTTGTTTATTTCTTTGTTTTCTGAGCCAGGGTCTCACTTTGTCACTCAGGCTGCAATGCAGTGGCACAATCAACCTCACCACAGCCTTGCTGGGCTCAGGTGATCTTTCTGCCTCAGCCTCGCAAGTAGCTGGGACTATAGGCAAGCACTACCACACCCAGCTATTTTTATTTTTATTTTTTGTAGAGACGAGGTCTGGCTATATTGCCCAGGCTGGAGAACAAGGGTTTTGCAGCCCCCTCCCTTCTTCTGGAATCTTTTTTACTGAACCCCTAGCTTTCATTCTTATTACAACGGAGCAGTGAGAAGAAACGCTCATGGGCAACCGCCACCAAAATCCTTCAGTGTCACCCAAGTCCTTAAATGTCACCTCCTGACCTTCTCATCTAAACCTTCCCCTACTACCATTATCCTCTCTCACTGTCTCCGTCCCTGTCACTGTGCCTGAGTACTTCTCTCAGAAGCATTTCTCACAGCTTGCAATTATAGAGGTATTAATTTTCATGTTCGTTGGCTCTACCCCTAGGCCAGAGACGATCTTTGTTTAATTCACCAGTGTGTCTTCAGAACCTGGAAGAGTGCTGGCACAAGGCAAATGTCCCTAGATTACCTGCTGAGTGATGAAAGGAGTGAATGGTGTTAGGGTGACTGGTCCTTAAAGTGGGCTGTCTTTGTGGCCTGTAGATAAATGACAGTGCTCTCATCCCTATCAACATTTGTGTTAGAGTTAACACAGAGGCCAGATCCTTGGGGGATGTAAGAACCTTGTAAGAACCACTCCCCAAGAGATGTCGGGGGAAGGCCTTGCTCTCTTGCCTACCGAGGTGAGGAGAATTCTGGGCTTGCTTTTAGGGAAATGAACATAAGTCAATTTCATCCCAGCTCTCTCCTCCCCCAACCCCAGCCCCTCCCTAGTCAGGACCCAGTTAGGGGCAGAATGTTGGTGGGGGGGCAGGTCATGCCAGGGCTTGCCCCACTTTGAGCTGCCAGGAGCTCTGGCTGGCTCCCATCAGATATGTGCGAGTTTTTGGCAAGCAAGAAGGACTCGAGCTGTGGCAAGAACAAAGTCTGCCCGCCACCCCCTACCCCCACCCCAGACTTGCAGTCGTTCTGCTGAGAGAAGCCTACTTACTGGTACTGGGCTAAAGAGACCATTATTTGCCATGTAATAATCAGGTGTTTGGGGGCAGATTATTTCTCAGCAGGTTGACAAGGGGAGTATGCATGATATTTTGTTTCTCCTTTGGCCTTCCTGATAGCAGAGTTGGCCCTGAAGCCTGGTTGACTTGGTTCTTTTAAGGGGGACCTTGAAATACAGATAAGCACACAGTGGTGGAGCAGATAGAAGCCCTTCCCTAGCCTTGCCTTACCCATTTTTTTTTCTTGGTGCCATTCTTTGTTTATGACTTGTGGGACTACTGATAACTGTCATTTAGAGAAGATAAATGGAGTCAGGAGACGCCTCACTTTGGCTTCAGTAGGACTCATCACAATTCAGGTTGGGCCTCTCTTTGGATTTCTAAATGGTATGATTCCAGAGAAGGAAAACAAAGTTCTGCTTGTTCTCATAAGCCTTCACATCAGAGACATTTACCTCACAGTTCTGTACATTTAGAGCCACTGGTCATGTTTTCCCACTAGTGTGAGGGGGTTGGATGGCCTTGGCATGTCCTCATATTTCCCCATGTCTTATTTTCTGGAAAGAATATCAAGACAGTTTATTGATCACCTACTATATTTCAAGCACTGTACTAAGCATACTTTCCAAAGTTATTATATTTCCTTTACATTAAGACCATTTCAGTTTCTATTGGTATCCCTTTTATATACATGAGAAGATGGAGGTTCAGAAAAGTGGTATACATTTACTAAGCCCTCTCAGCTCAGAGGCTGAGTCAGAATTTGAACCTTTTAAACCTGTGTGTTCATCCCATTTAGGGCCCACAAGGGATGGGAAGGCTGGAACAGATTGCAGGGTGACCTGACTTCGGGAGGCTGAGGTGAGAGGATTGCCTGAGCTCGGGAGTTCAAGACCAGCCTGGGCAACTTGGTGAGAACTTGTCTCTACAATAAATTACAAAAACTAGCCAGGCGTGGTGGCGTGCATCTGTAGTTCCAGCTACTTGGCAGGCTGAAGTGGAAGGATTGCTGGAACCCATCAGGCCAAGGCTGCGGTGGCCGTGAGCGTGCCACTGCACTCCAGACTAAGCGACAAGATTGAGACTCCAACTCAAAACATAAAAGTGTTTGGCTTGTCTAATTTTACTGGGAAGAAACAGGAGGGGAAGGAGGGATGGTGTTTAAAAATTTTTTTTTCCTGGGGTCCCACCCAGAGACTCTGAGTCGCTCTAACTTGGTCAGCCTGTTACTGTAGTGGCTGAGAAAAAGTGACCCTGGTAGGGACTAATCTCAATTTGACCCGGAGGACCCAGGGGGTCTGCATTATTGGATAAGATTGCTGCACTTTTTCAGTTTTGCCCAAGAAGATCCGCTGAGATAAAGACTCCAATAAAATGAAACCTTGCCTGAACAAAGGGCAGCTCAACAGGACAGAAACCCCAAAGCAGTGGCTTGTCTTTGAGGTCAATTACCTCTTCTCCCCCATCTCTACCAAGCAGCCCCAGCCTCTGTTTTCTGGGATGGAGCGAGCGCTCTGCAGGTCCTGGGTTGCCCAGCTCCAGGAAGGTGACTGCTTCCTTGTTCAAGATGTATTATTAAACTGTAATCATACTGTGCGTGGAGTCAGCCAAAGCAGTGGCTATTAATAGGGAGGTGAAGAAAGCTGACTCAGAAGGAAGCTGACTTAGGCTGGAGGGAAGAGCCCAGCCACCTTGGCCTACAATCCTCAGCAAGAGGTCAGCGGGAGAGAGACCTGAGCTCATTTTGTTCCTGGGCAGGAGTCAGCACTATCTGGATTTCTCTACTTTGGAAATAGAAACCAGAAGCAGTCCTGATCAAAGGGATACGTGGCTGTCTTTCCCAGATCCTTGGGGAGTCTCAGAACCCAGAGTACTAATGGCTTAAATAGCCATGACTCAGCAAAGTGGCAGCTCTCCCCTCCTCATGTCATTAGTCGATGCGACTTGGGAAGGGGCACCGGGGCTCCATTTCTGTGGCCTTCCTCTGCTGAGAAGCAAGTACTGACCCAGCCTTAGGGGGCCAGAGCTGCCCACTGGCAGAGAAGTTGGTACAGGGAGATTCTGATTCTGGCTTCTTGGAGGTGACTGTTTTCAGGTGAGGGGTCCCAGTGAAGGCAGAGCAGGTGCAGAAGGGCCTCAAATTGCGAGAAAAAGGAAGTTTTTAGTACTTTCTATACATGCAATACATTTCTCAGGGAGTTAAGGCTTTAGCCATTTGGTAGAATCACCATCATCAGGCAGCTGGAAGCTGGATATATTCTAAAAATATATATATATTTTTTTAATTTATAGAAACAGGGTCTCACCATGTTCCAGGCTGGTCTTGAACTCCTAGCCTCAAGCAATTCTCCCGCCTCAGCTTCCCAAAGTGCTGAGATAACAGGAGTGAGCCACAGTATCCAGCCAGATCTCTCAATCTGATCCAGGCTAGGCCCCAGGAGAAATGGGCCAGCTCACAGTACCTCTCACTGTGCCAGCCAATGAGCACCTGATCTGCATACACTGCTTCATGGTATTCTCACTAACCCCAACAGGTGAGTATGATACCTTTCTTCTCAGAGGGGAAAACAGAGATTTCTAAGAGGTGAAGTGACTTTGGTCAGACAGCTAGCAGATGACAAAGACAAGACAAACACCTTAGTATGTCTGACACCACAGGAAAAGCCAGGAGCGATGAGTTGCCTTTGTGCCCAGGGTCCATTCCCATCTTTCCCACTTCCACCTAGACCTTAGTCGCTAGGGGTGGGAGGTGATGAGAAGTTTGGCGAGTGATATATTGCAAGCTCACCTATTTTTTATCTGGGTGGATATGTCTTAGGAATGTTACCTCAAACTGGAAGTTTCATGTCAGTTCCTGGATCTCTGCAAAGGTTAGGATGGAGTTGGGATGTGGGAGGGATGTTCTCTCCCTCCCTAAAAATATTTACTAAGTACATATTAGGTTCAATCCTGGGTGACCTGGATACTTTCAGAACAATTGAATGACACCACTGAACTGGTATTTTTCTCTGCTGTTTTTCACATATCCTTGGTACAGTTTCACATGATAAGTACCACCTCTATGTCTATATTTCTTTAGAATTATAGAAGTCGTAATCTAACATTATCTATAACTACAGAAATCTCTCTTTACAGAGTGAAGAGCATGATAGTAAGAAGTGGCTTTTCTTCTGCTGATTGTCACTTCCTGAACTTGAATGAGATCTTAGGACTCCAGACAACAGGTCGTCCTCACCTCTAGCAAGTACATGAGGGAAGTTTTCAGCCCCCAGTTGTCAGGGGTTTTCATAGAGACAGGCCTAGACCAGGCTTATGGAAACTCACTCATCATTTTATAGCCACATCATGGTCCATCCTGAGAGGGAGGGTGGAAGAGTAACTTCCAGGTCCTGGTGACTCACGCCTATAATCCCACCACTTTGGGAGGCCAAGGCAGGAGGATTGCTTGAGCCCAGGAGTTTGAGACCAACCTGGGCAACATAGCAAGACCTTGTCTCTACAAAAAATCAAAAAAGTTAGCCAGGTGTGGTGGCATGCACTTGTAGTCTCAGCTACTTGGCAGGCTAAGGCAAGAGGATTGCTTGAGCCCAGGAGGTCGAGGTTGCAGTGAGCTATGGTTGTGCCTCTGCCCTGTAGCCTGGGCAACAGAGTGAGACCCCAACACAGAAAATAAAAAATAAAAAAAAGAAAGAAAGGAAGGAAGTAATCTGCCTCCTCCCACTGTAGTGAAACTTAATTAATTCTCACTGCACCTTGAACTAGGTCACCTGCAGGTCTGCACTGGGTCTGATCTGGCTGTCAGAGGAGGGTATTTCTGACCTGGCTCTTGGTTTGCTTGTCCTGGGCGGGGTGGGTGAGAAAGGGGTAGTTTTCACCTTTGCGTGGGATTGTCTCTCCTCTTTTCTTCTGGGGAGGTGACCGTTTCCAGATCTGTGGGTGGAGAGGAAAATCTTCTCTTCCAAAAATAATTCTTCTGCAGTGGGGTTTGAAGCTGGACCAAGCTGCTAGCGCTATTTTTACCCAGCTTGCAGTTCAGGGTGTAAATAGCAACTCTGGCTGTTTTTTCCCACAGCTGACAACAGAGTCAACCTCTTCGAGGCAGAGGCATTCTGTCATTTTGCAGAGAGAAAACAGAACAAAGTTTGCCCCCGGGCCTGGTAGATGATTCCTGGACTGTGGGGTCAGTAGACACGCAAGGGCGGCATCTCCATGGCTCTGTGATCTCGGTCTCTGCTGCAAACAGCAGGCCCCATGATAGCTGCTGAACTGAGGCTGATCTAAAGAAGCTCCATGCAGAATCACGGGGGGGGGGAGGGGTGGAGGGGAGGGAAAGCAGGGCTGTAAACCCCTGCCTGTGCCCACTGAGCTGCCCTAGGCCCCAGCGGGCTGTCCCCCTTGCCCTCCCTCTTGCACTATAGGCACTTCCTCCAAGGTTGCTGTCCTGGGACAGTGTCTTGCTCCAAAGCCACTAGATCAGGAGCTGAGCAAAGGCAGAGGAAACATTCATCCACTCAAGGCTGCTGGATGACAGAATGTCTCTAAAAATATTATGTCTCAAGCCGGGCTCGGTGGCTCAGCCTGTAATCCCGTGCCTTTGGGAGGCTGAGGTGAGTGGATTGCCTGAGCCTGCGGGTTCGAAACCCGCCTGGGCAGCGAGACTTCATTTCTACAATAAATCAAAAAATCAGCTGGGTGTGGTAGCGCATGCCTGTAATTCCGGCTACTTGGAAGGCTGAGGTGGAAGGATTGCCGGAGCCCAGCAGGTCGAGGCTGCGATGGCCGGGAGTGGCCACTGCACTCCAGTCTGGGCGACAGAGTGAGACTCCAACTCAAATAAAAAAAAAAAAAATTATGTCTCCCAGTTCTCAAGTGAGTGGAGGCCCAGCCTTTGGTGTTGGGAAGAGTCACTTCGAGGTCGTGGGGAGAGAACTGGCTACCTCCATGCCCCCATGTAAGCAGCGCTGTGAGAAGTAAACCAGAGCCTTGGTTCATGTCTCTCACTGGCATGGGCGAGCGGGACATTCAGCCCCATCAAGGGCCCCTCGCTGGTACAGTTCAGGAGCGAGATAAACCAGTAAAGATGGAGACTTGCCCATCACAGTTGGCAAGTCCTTCTTGTTTCCCTTCTGAGGAATGAACAGCTACAGTTGCTTTTTCCCTGAGGCCAAGTTTCTTATCCAAATCTGTCCCTTGGAGTCTTTGGCCTGAAATAAGAAAGGAGTTATGAGTCAGCAGGAGAGCAGCTCTTCCTTATGAATTACACAGCAACTCTTGGTGGAACAGCCCTTACCCTTCCCAGGTACACATCAGTCAATCACAGGATTTCTCGAATATCTGCTGCATACTCAGAACTGGGCATTTAGGCACATGATTCACGTTTCTGATTCTTCCAGCAGATGATTTTTTTATGAGGTAAGCAAAAGGGATTGGAGGACAGGTAGGCAGCTGCTTTTTTGGGAAGTGGTTTCTGAGGAGCATCTTTGGAATTGATTCTGGGCAGCTGCTAATTGCAAAACTCACTGCCAATTATTGATAGCTAAAGTGGCACTGGAGAGCTTCTGATGGTAAAAATAGGGGTGGGTAATTAGATGAAAAAAATAACTCTACATTGGAGAAGAGAGGATGGGAACATATTGTCTCAATCTGCTGTGTTCTAGGTTTCCATTGTTAGCTTGGGTTCTCTCCGGGGACTGGCCAGCAAAGTCTGCTCAGTGACCTCCCACAAAAAAGTCCACCAGGGAACTACTCGAGCTGAGAGCAAAACTTTGTTTTAGCAACTAGAGCAGAGGGGATTCATAGTGCCCTGCTCCACTGGGCTCAGTCACATGAATCAGACAACATCCGTTTTCGGTAAAACCCGCTGGATTTTAAATGTACTTTCAGTTACTTGGGGGCTTATTATTGTCCATTTGAGCTGATAGTTTGTGTACCAGACTTCAAATCTACAAAACAATGGTTTTTTGAGGAAGCCTCTTGAAACCTAGATGGTAAATGTTTACCTTAAAAAAACAAAACCAAATCAAAAAATTCCAGAAAACAGAAACAGGAAAAAGTGCCCTGGTGAGTAAAACCAAAAACATGTGGCAGACAGACACAATGCTGGCCTGACCATTTGTTTTGAACAATGCTCACTGCCCTAGCCTTGACACTGGGGAAACTGGGAACTTGGTAACAGCCTTCCCATGCCTTATAAGTCCCTGGATTTCCTAGAATCCAACTTGAAGTGCCATTTCCCCTTGCACCACCAAGGAGTTAAACTTTGGTTCTGCTCTCTCGGTGACTAATAACGCACTGTGTGGCTCTGAGATCATCCAGAAAGAAACTGACAGTCGGCGTGGGAAGTGAGTGAGCTTTCAGTGCTCTTGAAATGCCTTTGATGGGCATGGTGAGTGAGCAAAAGAATTATTGCCACCTAGTGCCCCTGATTGTATAATTTTGTCATGAATTCTGGTTTCTCCCTTTGAATTTTGCATGATTTTAAATGAAGATCTCTAACTCCTTTCGGAGTTTGATATTGTCATGACGTGTGAGTTATTCTATGGAGAGTGATGTTGTAGACAGCAAGCAAATCCCACCACTTTGAAAAATAACCTGCTTTGATTGAAAACAAAGCAAAATCAACTGACCTGAGCAAATCACATGTGACGTGTATGCGGGAGACCGGGTCTTCCCACTCCTGATGCTTTCTTTCTTCTAAAAGGAGCCCAAATTGCATAACACTCCTGGCTTCTCTCCACCTGCTCACTCTTCCCTGAAAAGGAGGGGTAGCTTAATATGACTGGCGAGTTTGGAAGGAGAAGCTATGCCTTATGTCATCCTCTCTTCCTTTCTTCCTGGGAACAAGCTTTGCTCCTGCAGGGTGGAAAGCCCTTTCCAGCTCAGCTGCCTGTCACCAAATGGTCCAGTCGAATTCTAAGGTTGAGTACTGGGAAGCTTATTTATCTGACAATATAAGCCATATTCTCTAATATCGGCTTTGTTATTTCTGGTCCTCATTTAACGCACTGCTCACTTCTGATTCCATTCAAATCTTGCAGAGAAGGAAGTGGGCTGCTATTCTGGTACCTCCTCAAAGACCCCAACATATTTTTGGATGACTCCCTGGTGATTAGAAAAAAACCTGGTGTTGGGGTGAGATCTGCCTTCTAAATCTACATCATCACTTTCTTACAGAATACCAGGTTCCTTACTGTCAAATGAATAAAAGGGATTTTGTAGAACATGTTCCTTCCAGCTAAATTGCATCCATTCAAAAGTTATTTATTGAGAGCCAAGCATGGTAGCTCATGTCTGTAATCCCAACAACTCAGGAAGACTGAGGTAGGAGGATTGCTTGATGCCAGGAGCTCAAGACCAGCCTGAGCAACATAGTGAAACTCTGTCTCAAAAAAATAAATAAGGCCGGGCTCGGTGGCTCAGCCTGTAATCCCACGCCTTGGGAGGCTGAGATGAGTGGATTGCCTGAGCCCACAGGTTCGAGACCCGCCTGGGCAACTTGGTGAGACCTCATCTCTAC
>NW_007249788.1:40245-45992 GCF_000164805.1 Carlito syrichta | reverse complement strand
CTCATCTCTACAATAAATCAAAAATCAGCCAGGCGTGGTAGCGCGTGCCTGTAGTTCCAGCTACTCGGAAGGCTGAGGCGGAAGGATCGCTGGAGCCCAGCAGGTCGAGTCTGCGGTGGCCAGGAGCGGCCACTGCACTCCAGTCTGGGCGACAGAGTGAGAGTCCAACTCAAAAAAAAAAAATAAATAAAATAAATAAATAACATGTTTAAAAAATTAGAAAATTAGCTGGGCACTTGTCTGTAGTCCCAGCTAGCTACTCAGGAGGCCAAGACAGGAGAATCGTTTGAGCCCAGGAGTTTGAGGCTGCAGTGAGCTAGCTATCATTGTGCTACTGCTCTCCAGCCTGAGCAACAAAGTGAGACTCCCTCATCTCTAAAAGAATTATATTATTTATTGAATGCCTACTATGTGCCAGAGGATACAATGTGTGGCCAACAGAGATGTAGTCTCTGCTGTCACACAGTTTATAATCTAACCAGGGTGTATCAATTAGAAAGTGGAATGATTCAAGTAAAATAGGGCAACCTAGGCGTAAGCAGTAAAGGGAATGTATTGTCTCATTGGAGACCCAAGCACAATTTGATCCAGGACTCAAACAACATGGATCTATTTCTTGGCTTTGCTCTCTCTGGGTTGGAGTCATTCTTCAGCTACCACGTGATAGAACCCCTTTTCTCTCCTGACAGATTCAATCTTCCGCTATGGCTACAGCAGATCTGAGACATGCTGTGTATCAGGCTGAGAAGAGTCCTAGTTCTAGCAATCCCTGTAAACTCCTGAGATCCGCTCTGATTAGACCATCATAGGTCTTAGACAATGTTTAAGTCATGAGCTTATGAGACAAGACACATTGATTGATTTACACCCAACAGGGTCCATCCCTAGAAATGGGAAATTTGGACCCTTTCCACTTCCAGATATTTGGGAGAAGGAACCACAACCAATAACTGCCCTAGACAGAAGGAAAAAACAACACATAAAATTGTAATTCTAGGCCAGGCTTGGTGGCTCAGCCTGTAATCCCAGCATTTTGGGAGGCCAAGATGAGTGGATTGCCTGAGCCCACAGGTTCCAGACCAGTTTTGGCAACTTGGCAAAATAAAAATTAGCCGGGCATAGTAGTGTGTGCCTACAGTTCTGGCTACTTGGAAGGCTTAGGTAGAAGGATCACTGGAGCTCAGCAGGTTGACACTGGGGTGGCCGTGAGTGTGCCACTGCACTCCAGACTGGGTGACAGAGTGAGATTCCATTTAAAAAAAAAAAAAAATTATAGCTGGGCTCGGTGGCTCAGCCTGTAATCCCGCGCCTTTGGGAGGCTGAGGTGAGTGGATTGCCTGAGCCCGCGGGATCGGGACCCGCCTGGGCAGGCGAGACCTCATCTCTACAATAAAATAAAAAAATTATCCGGGCGTGGTAGCGCGCCCCTGTAATTCCTGCTACTTGGAAGGCTGAGGCGGAAGGATCGCCGGAGGCCAGCAGGTCGAGGCTGCGGTGGCCGGGAGTGGCCACTGCACTCCAGTCTGGGTGACAGAGTGAGACTCCAACTCAAAAAAAAATTATAATTCTAACCCAGTCCTTTGGGAGGCCGAGGCAGAAGGATTACCTGAGCCTAGGAGTTGAAGACCAGCCTGGGCAATATAGTGAGACCCTGTTTCTACAAAAAAATTTAAAAATTAGCCAGGCCTGGTGGTTCATGCCTGTAGTCCCAGCTACTCAGGAGGCTGAGGTGGGAGGGTTGCCTGAACTCAGAAGAAAGGCAGCAGCTAGCCATGATCATGCCACTGCATTCTAGGCTAAGCAACAGAGTGAGACCCTGACTCAAAAAACATCAACCACAACAACGACAACAAAAAACTATAATTCTGCTGTGAGGGAACAATTCAGCCTGCAGAAAATGGAGACACCTCGTTACTACCTGGGGAGTCAAACACAGGCCTGGGAATCTAGAGATTTGGATTCCAAATTCTGTGTTGGACCATTTACCCAGGCTTAGGAACATCGTAGAAGTTAATAGACTTTGCTTCTTGATCTGGCCTCTCAGTAATTATGCTTGGGTTGTATTCTTCTGCTTTGTGATCCCTTTTTTCTTTTTGAACAAGAGGATAATATGTGCCTGGGGCGGCAGGATGCTAAAAGGATAACATTGTGCAAACCACTAAAGAAACCTAAGCTAGCTGGGCTCGGTGGCTCAGCCTGTAATCCCGCGCCTTTGGGAGGCTGAGGTGAGTGGATTGCCTGAACTCGCGGGTTCGAGATCTGCCTGGGCAACTTGGCGAGACCTCATCTCTACAATAAATCAAAATGAGCCGGGCATGATAGTGCGCACCTGTAGTTCCAGTTACTTGGAAGGCTGGGGTGGAAGGATCGCCGGAGCCCAGCAGGTCAAGGCTGTGGTGGCCGAGAGCGGCCACTGCACTCCAGTCTGGGTGACAGAGTGAGACTCCAACTCAAAAAAAAAAGAAACCTAAGCTGCCTATGGTGTATGTTCGTTATTCTTTCAGATTTAAGGACATTCAGCCAGTGGTCTAGGGACTAAACATTAACCACACTATTAACCACGCCAGTGCAGAGCAGCACTACATGAGCTATGAGCCGTGAAGAGACACAGGCCTTCAGTGTTCTCAGTTCAAAAGATCCGTATGAAACAACACAGAACCCAAATATACTGAAAATGGACAGAAATGCAATCAAACGTACAGGCCAGGGCAAGTGCTCCAGTTAATTCCCACAACCAGTTCTCAAGGGGTACAAGTACTTGCTAAGCAACTCAAAAATACCAGGAGTGCCAGAGCAGTCTTTTATTTCTTCATTCAACAAAGATTTTTTGGGCTCTTCTTATACAAGAACCAACAGTAGGAATACACAATTGGTTTATGAGGCAGGCACTTAAATCCTTTTTAGGATAAGGAAGGGATCTCCTTTTATAAACAGGTAAATTATGAAAAGAAACCATATGCAAAGCTAAAATGAACTAAGGATCTACTATTATACCAGAGACAGAAAAGGCAAAATTAGTATCATATTTTTGGGTGGAGGTTGGAATGGGCCATGCCTGGGACTAAGAGGACTAATTTTACATTAAGATGTAAACAAATATATAGGGCTAAATTAAGTGATTGCAATTAATTATACAAAAGCTTTTTTGGTTTCTTTTTTGTCTTTTGAGTTGGAGTCTCACTCTGTCACCCTGGTTAGAGTTCAGAGGCACACTCACGGCCACCACAGCCTTAACCTGCTGGGTTCAGGTAATCATTCTACTTCAGCCTTCCAAGTAACTGGAACTACATGCATGCACCACCACGCCTGGCCAATTTTTTCTTAATTTATTATAGAGACGAGATTGTCCAGGCTGGTCTTGAACCCTTGGGCTCAGGCAATCCTCTCACCTCAACCTTCCAAAGTGCCGGGATTATAGGCATGAACCACCATACCTGGCCTTTTTTGGTCACTTATCTAGTCCTATAGCAGGAGTTTATTTGTACCTATCCTACTGTTCTTATTCAGACTCATATCACAGTCAATCATTTACTCATTCAATTATTTGGTCATTCACTCATTAAACAGTGATGCAAGATTTCATGTGTCTGCTGCTGTGCTAAAGGCCAGGATAGAAAACAGAGCGAGACATGGTTTCTGTATTCCAGGAGCTCAGTCCAGGAGAGGAGGAAGCATGTAAGAAACAATTATAAGCCGGGCTCGGTGGCTCAGCCTGTAATCCCATGCCTTTGGGAGGCTGAGGTGAGTGGATTGCCTGAGCCCGTGGGTTCGAGACCCGCCTGGGCAGCGAGACCTCATCTTTACAATAAATCAAAAAATCAGCCGGGCGTGGTAGCGCATGCCTGTAATTCCGGCTACTTGGAAGGCTGAGGTGGAAGGATCGCCAGAGCCCAGCAGGTCGAGGCTGCGGTGGCCGGGAGCAGCCACTGCACTCCAGTCTGGGTGACAGAGTGAGACTCCAACTCAAAAAAAAAAAAAAAAAAAGAAACAATTATAACATAACATGAGAGGTACTATAATAGAAGCATGCCCTGAGTGCTTGGAGGTGAAGTCTTCACAAAGAAGGTGACATTTGAGTGGATCTTGACTCAAATGACAGGAGTTTCCTAGGCTGAATTTCCAGAGTAACTGGAAAGTCCATGAAAGAGGAGCCAACAGAGTGTACTGAGGAAATGGTAAGCAGTTTGGTATGCAGGGATCTTGGAGAGTGTCAGAAGAGGAAGCCGAAAGGTAAGTGGGGTAAAAAGTAAGTCACACAGAATTTTGTAGATCTTGCTTTGGGCTTTAGACATTACAGATAAAAGGGGTTTGTTGAATAATTTTAAGTAAAAGATTGACAATATCAGGTTTGGGCTTTATTATTATTTTTATTTTATTTTATTTTATTTTGAGTTGGAGTCTCACTCTGTTGCCCAGACTGGAGTGTAGTGGCCGCTCCCGACCGCCGCAGCCTTGACCTGCTGGGCTCCGGCGATCCTTTCGCCTCAGCCTTCCAAGTAGCTGGAACTACAGGCGCGCGCTACCACGCCCAGCTAATTTTTTGATTTACTATAGAGATGAGGTCTCGCCAAGTTGCCCAGGCGGGTCTCGAACCCATGGGCTCAGGCAATCCACTCACCTCGGCCTCCCAAGGCATGGGATTACAGGCTGAGCCACTGAGCCTGGCTTATTTCAATTTTTTTGAGTCAGACTCTCACTATCACCCAGGCTGCAGTGCAGTGGCACAATCACGCTCACTGCAGCCTTGATCTCCTTTGCTCAGGCAATCCTCCCACCTCAGCCGCTTGAGTAGCTGAGACTACAGGTGCCCGCCACCACACCTGGTTAATTTTTTTATTTTTTGTAGAGACAAGGTCTTGATATGTGGCCCAGGTTGGTCCCAAATCCCTGGGCGCGCACAATCTTCCTGCCTTGGCCTCCCAAAGTGCTGGGATTCCAGGTGTGAGTTACTATGCCTGACCTTGATAAGGTCTTAGTGATTGAAAAAGAGAGAACAGAATGGGTTCAAGGAAAAATTGAGAGATTAGATCAACAAGACTTGATAACTGATTGGATGGGAAATGATATGGGAAAGGAAGGAGTTAAGGATGATTTGGAAGTCACTAGCTTGAGCAGCTGAGAAAACAAGGGTGGCATTAACCACAGTTGGGAATAGAAGAAGAAGAGAAAAGATAATGACATACTGTGTTTAAGATGCCCACATGACGTTCAAGTTGACAAACCCCATTGGCAGTTAGAAATATCTGCTGGCAGGGTACAGTGGCTCATGCCTATAATCCCAGCACTTTGGAAGGCCGAATTGAGAGGACTGCCTGAGTCCATGGGTTTGACACCAGCCTGGGCAACTTGGTGAGACCTCATCTCTACAATAAAATACAAAACACTAGCGGGGCATGGTGGCATGTGTCTGTAGTTCCAGCTACTTGGAAGGCTGAGGTGGAAGGCTCGCCTAGCAGGTTGAGGCTGCAGTGGCCATGAGTGTGCCACTGTGTTCCAGCCTGGGCAACAAGAGTGAGACTCCAACTCAAAGAAAAAAAAATGAGGAAGCTAGGAAAATGCAGTTTATTAGAATACAGGAGCTCAGTTGTAGTTGTTTAAATACAGAAATTGGTGCCAATGTGTTTGATCTTTAGAATAATCATTCTGCACTGCACTCCAGTCTGGGCAACAGAGTGAGACTCCAACTCAAAAAAAAGGTGGCTCAGCCTGTAATCCTGCGCTTTGGGAGGCTGAGGTGAATGGATTGC
>NW_007249788.1:39372-40225 GCF_000164805.1 Carlito syrichta | reverse complement strand
GAGCCCAGCAGGTCGAGGCTGCGGTGGCCGGGAGCTTGCCACTGCACTCCAGTCTGGGCGACAGAGTGAGACTTCAACTCAAAAAAAAAAAGTCATTCTGAGGGCAATTTCATGGAGTTTTAGGAACTGAGCACTGTCATCTTCAAATGTTACACAATGTCACAGTTCTTTGGCATTTGTTCATTCTTTTGACATTGTTTGAGACCTCCTATGTTCTATACATTGTGCTAGGGACAAAAGACATCTTCCCATCCCTCAAGGAGCTCACAGTTCAGTGGGGGACATAGACAAGGGAATACAGTGAAAGATACTGTGAAGTGCCGTGACAGAGGTAAGCACAACGTGCAACTGAAGACAGAAAAGGACAATGCATCTCAGAGGGTAGCAAATGAGGGCGGTGGCATGGTTAGAGAAGTCTTTCCAGAAGAGACAATGCCTGCCAGGTGATTCAAGGAGGGTTGAGGTTGTAGATCAAGGGGACAGCAACAGTAAAGGTAAGAGCAGAATTCAATATGGTGGAACAAAGAGCACAAGGGGTGGTAGTGGGGAAGAAGGGCAAGAGATGCGCTAGGAGGGGTAAGCAGAGAATTCATCAAGCCCTGTAAGCCCCGCTAAAGAGTCTGAACTTTAGCCTGAGAGCAATGGGGAACCACTGAATGACTCTGTTAGAGAACTCCAAAATAAATCCTTTGCTTTTGATATTTTTCTTATTTCCCATTCTCTCTGTGTACATTTTCCCTTTCTTCCCTCCTTCCCTTCTCTTCCTGTCTCCCTCCCTTCCCCCTTCCCTTTCCCTACCTTTCTCTCCCTTCCTTCCTCCCTCCCTTCCCTCCTTCCTCCCTCCCTCCCTCCC
>NW_007249788.1:37542-39352 GCF_000164805.1 Carlito syrichta | reverse complement strand
TTGTTCATATACCACTTTGTTTCACCACTATACTCCTACTTTTAGAACAGAATCTGGAATACAGTGGGTGTACCAGAATTGCTTGGGAAAGAGTAAAATGGCTGTCAGGACGCCAAGCCTTGAATTCCTCCCTCCCTCCCTCCCTCCCTCCCTCCCTTGCTTTTTGAAATTGCAGCTGATCTGACCTATACTTAGAGAGAATAAGGCCCAATAATTTATTTATAGTTTGTCCACGTTCAGGGTGTAGATCCCCGAAACTGGATTTTTGATGGCAGTAAGAAGCCAAGTGAAAGGATCCCAGAAATAATTTGTATCACCCAGAGACTCTCCTTCCATCCAAATCTGGAGATGCCTATGTTCGATTTTAATGAGGGGGCTATGAACAGGAATCGCAATTACAGAGAGGTCTACACTCTTGCTATTTAAAATGGGGTCTCAGGACCAGTAGAATCAATTAAGTGGGAACTGGTTAGACAAACAGAAATCCCAAGCCCCACCCCAAAAACACTGAATCAGAGTCTGTCTTTTTACCAAGATGCCTGGGTGATTCCCATGCACATTCGAGTTTCAAAAGCCCTGATCTACAAGATAGGAAAACTGCCTAGTTGGTAAAACTTAGGTCACTGTGTTGCAATTTGTGTTTTGTTTTGCATGACTCTTTAATGCATAATCAGTTTGTCAGCTTCTATGATTACGAATTTATGTCCAAAAGTAAACTCAATCAGGAGTTAAACCATTTCTACTCAACTAAACATTTCTTTTTTTTTTTTTTGAGTTGGGGTCTCTGTTGCCCAGGCTGGAGGGCAGTGGCATACTCATGGCCACCCCTGCATTGACTTGCTGGGCACTGGTGATCCTTCCACCTCAACCTTCTAAGTAACTGGAACTATAGGCGCATGCTACCATGCCTGGCTAATTTAAAAACATTTTTATTTACTGTAGAGAGGGGATCTTGCCAAGTTGCCCGGCCTGGTCTCGAACGTGCGGGCTCAGACAATCCACTCGCCTCAACCTCCCAAAGTGCTGGGATTATAGGCTGAGCCACTAAGCCTGGCCTCTACTGAACATTTCTAAGATATCTCCTTGGAGTCCATGATGTTGGGATCCATTTAAATAAAGAACTTGGGCAACCCCTTCGAGTCCCCTCCTGCTGTGGGAGCTTTTCTGTCCTCTCAATAAATCCCGCTTTTTAAATAAATAAATAAATAAATAAACAATAAAGGACTTGTTCTCTGGCTGATGAGTGAAAGATTCACTTTTTTTCTATTGTGGCAAAATAGACATAACATAAACTTACCATTTTAACCATTTTAAAGTGGGTTTCAGTGGATTAAGGACATTCACAATGTTGTGCACCCATCACCATATTCCATCTCTAAATATTTTCATCTTCCCAAAATGAAGCTGTACACATTAGACAATAACTCCCTAGCATCCCCTCCCTCTAGCGCTGGTGACCACCATTCTACTTTTTGTCTCTATGAACTTGACTATGCTAGGAACTTCATCAAAGTGAATCATACAATATCTCTTTGACTGGCTTATTTCACTCAGCATAATGTCACCAAGTTTCATCCAGGTTGCAGCATGCAGCAGAATTTACTTCCTTTTTGAAGCGGAATAATATTTCACCATATATATTATATCTACCACTTTCTTTTTTGATTTGTTGTAGAGATGAGGTCTCGCTAAGTTGCCCAGTGGTCTCGAACCCCTGGGTTCAGGTAATCCTCTCACCTCGGCCTCCCAAAGTGCTGGGATTATAGGCGTGAGCCACCATGCCTAGTCTACCACTTTTTTTTTTTTTTTT
>NW_007249788.1:30270-37426 GCF_000164805.1 Carlito syrichta | reverse complement strand
GTCACCCAGGCTGGAGTGCAGTGGCACACCCACGGCTACCACGGCTTTGACTTACTGGGCTCAGGTGATCCTTCCACTTCAGCCTCCCAAGTAGCTGAAACTACAGGCGTGTGCCATCCTTCCTGGCTAACTTTGATTTATGGTAGAGACGTCAGGTTGCCCAGGCTGGTCTCGAACCCCTGAGCTTAGGCAATCCTCTCGCCTCCACCGCCCAAGGTTCTGGGATTACAGGTGTGAGCCAATGCTCCCGACCTCTACTACATTTTGTTTACCATTATTCTGTTGATGGACACTTGAATTGTTTCCACCTCTTGGCTACTATACATAATGCTACTACCAACACAAGTATAGAAAAACACATTCATGCCAGGCATGCAGGTCCCCTTTCCCAGTTTACTAGCATTATTTCCTAGAGAGGTGCCATAACAAACATAAAATTCGCAGTTAATGGGTGTTCTCAAGGGTTTTTGTTAATGTATCAAGTCTCTAGTTGACTCCTCATTAAGAAAAGGAAATCTGGCCAGGGCGGCTCAGCCTGTAATCCCACGCCTTTGGGAGGCTGAGGTGAGTGGATTGCCTGAGCCCGTGGGTTTGAGACCCGTTTGAGCAGGCGAGACCTCATCTCTACAATAAATCAAAAATGAGCCGGGCGTGGTAGTGCGCGCCTGTAGTTCCAGCTACGTGGAAGGCTGAGGCAGAAGGATCGCCGGAGCCCAGCAGGTCGAGGCTGCGGTGGCCGGGAGCGGCCACTGCACTCCAGTCTGGGCGACAGAGTGAGATTCCAACTCAAAAAAAAAAAAAAGGAAATTTGTTGTTGTTGGGAGCAAAATGTCTGTTCCATTTAGTCTCTGTCTGCGAGTAGTGTCCTCCTGAATATAAACTTAGAGCTAAGACATTAATTTGTGAAGCACAAGTATTGATTTGGTAACACCATTCTCTTCCCCTGATGCTATTCCTATCAACCCCAATTATCTGTGAGAATACGGGAACCATTTTTTTCAGGTGTGCTGGGCAGCTGGTGACAGGCTGCTTGCTGATAGGCCCTGACAGAGATGAACAGTGGACTGCTGCTGGGCAGTGAGGCCGCCCCTGCCAGAGTGTTGCTGGGCAAAGGAATCTGCAACCCTGAAGCCAAGGGGCAGACACCCCCTGGACAGGCGCAGTGCTCTGTACTGATTTCTGCGACCCACGACAGGGCTCAGACAAGGGGAAGAGTCCCTGGACTTATGGGTGAACTATTCTAAAGAGTTATACAGAGGGGGATTCTCTCCCCCAGGTGATCATCGTTCTCCTCCGGAGTCGCATTTGCTAGTGTTGCTTCAGGAAGCTTCAGGGACAGGCTTCCCTTGTGTGTTTTCCCTCCGGCATCCAGCGGGGGCACTCTGACACTCTGTTTCAGCCCACTGTCTTACTTCTGGGAAGACTTTTTGGGTTGTCAGATATGAGTGTGAAGATGAGAGGGATACAATCACACCAGCTCATTTGGAATATAAACATGGAACTCTGGATTTCATCCTCTGTGGAATCACGTTTGCTTTGCAAATGAAATCTGGACGTAAAGACAGGGAAACGATGGCTCGGTCCGCATTGTCATGTTAACTCCTGGCCCTCAAGGATGATTAACTTTAGAAACGGAAAACACATTTGGGCTAATCGTTTATGAGATCTGATTAAGAGCTTTGCAGAGAAGATTTGCACGACCGTTAAGAAAGGCTCTAGCAATTCAGGAGAATGCACATGTAAGGCATTTCCTTTTACCCGATTATAAAAGAAGAGCTGGAAAACACAGTCGAATGCACGAGCAGGGAAGGAGTGAGGACCTACTGTGTGAATCCAAAGGAAAAAGTTTGCATATTGGTGAGCCCATCTGAATAATTCCCATGAGAACCAGTGACTAAGTCAAAATATGTAATGAAGTAACATGCGTGTGTATCCAAATCAACATATGACGTGTGTGTAGCTGGAAGGATCTAATGAAAGTCTGGGAACACATATAAAATAATAAAGTATTTGTAGGTCACTGCCTGGCATTTACAGTTTGCCTTCTTCCAGTTTATCCTGATCAGTCCACTTGAAATTCCCTTCCCTGTCCTTTCTGTCTCTATTAATATATGCTTATCACCTTATTCAAGAGCCACATAAAGTCTCACCACTTGCAGGAAGAGACTGACCCCTCTTAACTGTAATGATTATTTTGTTCTCTCTCCAGATGAGTGTCCTATACGTTCAAGGGCGGCCTACATAGCACTAATGATCTCTCTCTCTCTCTTTTTTTCTTCTTTATGTTTTATATAAGATAATTTTTATATGAAATTAATGATCTATTTTTTAATGATCTGTTTATGCCATTTCCCACACATGTGGTCTGTGCTTCCAAAGCAGTCTAGAAGCCCTGAGAGGTAGGGACTATTGGAGGAGGGAGGTTTCTATGTGTTTGTGGTTGTGGCTGGCTCTTGGATGTCCTAAAGCTGTGCTACTGAAACTTTAACAAGCATGTGGAGATCTTATTAAAATGCAAATGCTGGTCCAGTAGGAATGGGTTGGGCCTGAGATTCTGCATTTTTTTGTTTGTTTTTGAGTTGGAGTCTCACTCTGTTGCCCAGGCTAGAGTGCAGTGGCACGCTCATGGCCACTGCAGCCTTGACCTGCGAGGCTTAGGTGACCCTTCCACCTCAGACTTCTAAGTAGCTGGAACCACAGGAGTGTGCCACCACACTCAGCTTATCTTTTGTTTTATTGTAGACCCGGGGAGATTCTGCATTTCTAACCAGCTTCCAAGTATTGCTGTTGATTGGAAGACTTCACTTTGAGTAGCAAGGCCTTGCAACACGCCGCATAGTAATTGGATATAAACCAGCAAGACTTTGTATTGGGTGCTTCCCAGGAAAATTCCCTTCCCAGCCCTTCAAGCAAATCCTACCTTGCAATAAGGCTTTTTTCCCTTTGATCACTAGACTGCCCTCTAAATTAATTGAAGCCTGAGAACATGCTTTTGGTATAGTACAGTTGTTTGAATTGTGTTTAAATCTAGCTACTATTGGCTTTACTCATGTAACTTGAGAGGATTGGTGAGTTATTTTGAGTATGCATGGCCCAGCCCTGTAATGCTAGGATACTCTTGATAAGAGCCACAATTATACCAGCTGGTCCCAGGAAAGAGAGCCGATTCAATTCTGCCCAGAGTGCTGAGAGCCGTAACTCCCCCTCCTGGAGAGGCCCTCACTTCTCTCCCAGGTGGGTTAGGTAGCTGGAGGCAGGTGTAAAACTTAACTTTTATTTATCTGTGTCTGGTAACTCTCTGTTTCCTGTGGAAAGTCCCACCTCATCAGAGGCAAAGAATTCCTTCTTAGTTTCACCTTTGAAACCAGGAAAATCAGTCTTTAACCATATTAAACAGACTTCAATGTACATTTTTTTTTTTTTTTGAGTTGGAGTCTCACTCTGTTGCCCCAACTGGAGTGCAGTGGCCGTTCCTGGCCACCGCAGCCTTGACCTGCTGGGCTCCGGCAATCCTTCCGCCTCAGCCTTCCGAGTAGCCGGAATTACAGGCATGCGCTACCACACCAAGCTGATTTTTTGATTTATTGTAGAGATGAGGTCTCACTGCCCAGGCGAGTCTCGAATCCGCGGGCTCAGGCAATCCACTCACCTCAGCCTCCCAAAGGCACGGGATTACAGGCTGAGCCACCAAGCCCGGCACAATGTACACTTTTTTTTTTTTTTTGAGTTGGAGTCTCACTCGGTCGCTCAGACTAGAGTGCAGTGGCTGCTCCCGGCCACCGCAGCCTCGACCTGCTGAACTCTGGCGATCCTTCCGCCTCAGCCTTCTGAGTAGCCGGAATTACAGGCATGCGCTACCACGCAAGGCTGATTTTTTGATTTATTGTAGAGATGAGGTCTTGCCTGCCCGGGCGGGTCTCGAACCCGCGGGCTCAGGCAGTCCACTCACCTCAGCCTCCCAAAGGCACAGGATTACAGGCTGAGCCACCGAGCCCGGCAATGTACACTTTTTAACTGGACGAGTAGACCAGAAGGATAAGCTGGCACTAGTGAAACCACAAGACTTCTGACTGGACTCCTATCATGACACCAACAAAAGGAGAGTCAAGTCTCACAGGGCCTTGGCTTGTCTGCAAAATCAAGGTGTTGGCCTGGAAGATTTCTATCAGCCCCTACAGTGTGATTCTAATCAACTTGTCAGGGGAAAGACACAGAGACAAGAATTCTACAGCTGGCTACTTGACACCATGTGAGTGGGAGTCGCTTGGCCTACCGGTATACCCTCTCACTGGTCTCAGCCCAAATGCTCGCCCTGGTAGAGTACCAAGTTATCCCTTCCTAGTTCTCCTCACATCTGCCTGCCTAGTGCAGAAAGACCTGAAAAGACATGCCCTGTGCTGCCACCTAATGGCTCCTAGTCTATCAAGGCAGCGTAGCGTCTTCAGGCCTTTATACACCAGCTATGAGAGTCTAACGGCAGAGAATAAAAACAGTATACTTCCAGGTACCACATCATTAAGGGAATCAGGGACTATGACTAAGAGCTGCAAGGTTTTTTTAAACTTTGTAATTTCCTCTTTCCTGTTTTTTTCCTGTCTGCTTCACTGTAGCGATTAACAGTAAAACGCTTAAAAACAGAAAGGGCGATGATGTTTATTTTCAAGGGCAGCAAGGAAGTTGGGAACTAGGGAGGCAGCACTCTAGGGTTTGAGGTAAACAACTGCAGGAGTTGAAGTGGGTGGAGGGAACTGAACAGCTGAAAGGAAAGATGGCCAAGTCCTCAGGCTTATTTGAAAAAGGAAAGGAGGGGTTGAGGGTTGAGGTTGCCTTTTAGTGGGAATGGAAGTCACCATCCTAAAAGCATCATTCTTTTCCTGCTTTGTCTTCTTAGATGGACAAGTCTGTTTTCAAGCCTAGAAAAAAAAGCAAATGTATAGTTATCAGCTAGTGTTACAGCTCAGGGTCCTTGGTAGCAAATGATGCTTCTCTAGAGTAAGGATCCTAAATATAAATGTCTATAGAAAGGCCGCACAGATCGGATAGGAGCAGCCAGAGATAAGGCTGTCGGGAGTAATGGGGACTGTGGTAAACAGGGGAGTGTTCATCCCATTTAAGGAAGTAAAAGCAACTAGTTTCAGGTGGTTTGGGGCCTAATCAAACTGTGTACCTACATTGCTAGATCTTCCAAATTTTCAAGAGAAATTGAAAATCTGAATTATTATGTGAAATCTTTTTATTTTATTTTATTTTATTTTTGAGTCAGAGTCTCACTCTGTTGCCCAGGCTGGAGTGCAGTGGCATGTTCACGGCCATCACGGCCTCCACCTGCTGGGCTCAGGAGATCCTTCCACCTCAGCCTTCCAAGTAGCTGGGACCACAGGCATGCGCCACCACACCTGGCTCATTTTTAAAAATTTATTGTAGAGATGAGGTCTTGCCATGTTGTCCAGATTGGTCTTGAACCCGTGGGCTCAGGCAATCCTCTCGCCTCAGCCTCCCAAAATGCTAAGATTATAGGCATGAGCCACCACACCCGGCTTGGTCTCCTTATTTTTAAATGTTGGCAGCTAATGTTGTTTCAAAATAAACAACCACACTATGTGAGCCAAAAAAAACATGTCATAAGACATATTTAGCCCCAAGACCAGTTCTTTGAAAACGTGGCTATAGGGCAACTTGCATTCTGGAATCTTAAAGCACTAACATGATTCTTTCAAAGTAAAACAAGCAATGAAGAAACAAGCAAATACCAGATAAATTGGAGAAGTGTGAAAATCTCTGTGTTTATATTTGTCAGAATTGACTATCATATCTAGAAATCTGTAGTCGAGTTAGCTTGTTAATTTTTCATGTCCAACTGGAAAGCTTTGAATATATTTTTTCAATAAATTATGAGGCATTTGTCGAGCACCTAATATATACAAAGTAAAGATAAATACTGTTTTGGTAAAGTGTCAGATAGTATTTTAGGCTTGTGAAGGCCATTCAGTCTGCATCACAGCTACTCAGATCTGCCTTTGTAGTCACAAAGCAGCCCTTGATGATACATTAAACCAATGGATATGGCTGTGTTCCAATAAAACTTTACTTAAAATAGGCAGCAGTCAAATTTGGCCCACGAGCTACAGTTTGTCAATCTCTGAGCTAGAAGATTTAAGAGAGCTTAAAATCTAATGCAACTGCTTTTTTAAAGGAATTTACATGTTTTGTCTCTTAAGACAAGGACTAGGGGCTATCACCATTATTTTTAAGTTATATTTGTAAGTAGGATACCCAAAGTAGTCTCTATTGTCATTTAATAGAATGCAAACTAACATAGATATTCTGCCAAAGTTACTATACACATTGGAGATGATGTTGGCCCTATCTAGCTACTGAGGTTAGTTTGCCAAGGCTGTCTGAATATGAATGTAATTTAGGATGATTTTTCACAAAGAGAGCCATGCATACTGAAGAATACTGAGTTTTTACTGAGGTAGTTATTTCAATGGAGTGATTCAATGCCTCTGTGTTTTGATTGGATTTGAAACTGTAGTGACGAGGCAACATGAAACCAAGCACATGTTTGCTGCCTGTTTCCTTGGAACTTTCACAAATATGTTCTTAGGAGAGCAAATATGTCATTTTCGTCTTTATATCACCAATGAAGTCATAGTACATAGATGTTCCAATTTTTTTCTTTATGAATAGTAGACGTACTGACTATGACTATGTTAACATCCTTAGATGTCACTTTTATGAAATGTTAACTAAAGATGGCTGGCTAGATACTGTTGACTGGGTACTAAAAAGCGATTTGTAGCGCTCTTCTCCTTTGCTTTCTACTCTATTGACTCCCTTGTAGGTAAGAGACATGCCTTCTAATTCTAGTCAAAAAATATAAACAGAGCCGGGCTCAGTGGCTCAGCCTATAATCCCGCACCTTTGGGAGGCTGAGGTGAGTGGATTGCCTGAGCCTGCGGGTTCGAGACCTGCCTGGGCAGCGAGACCTCATCTCTACAATAAATCAAAAAATCAGTCGGGCGTGGTGGCACATGCCTGTAATTCCGGCTACTCGGAAGGTTGAGGCGGAAGGATCGCCGGAGCCCAGCAGGTCGCCGTGGTGGCCGGGAGCAGCCACTGCACTCCAGTCTGGGCGACAGAGTGAGACTCCAAC
>NW_007249788.1:26622-30250 GCF_000164805.1 Carlito syrichta | reverse complement strand
AAGTTTTCTTTCTTTTTTTTTTTTTTTGAGTTGGAGTCTCACTCTGTTGCCCAGGCTGGAGTACAGTGGCATGCTTGAGGCCACCACAGCCTCAACCTGCTGGGCTTAGGTGATTCTTCTGCCTCAGCCTTCCAAATAGCTGGAACTCCAGGCACAAATGCCTGGCTAATTTTTGTTTGTTTTTTCGGGTTGGAGTCTCACTCTGTCGCCCAGACTGGAGTGCAGTGGCTGCTCCCGGCCACCGCAGCCTCGACCTGCCGGGCTCCGGCGATCCTTCCACCTCAGCCTTCCAAGCAGCTGGAACTACAGGCGCGTGCTACCACGCCTGGCTCATTTTGATTTATTGTAGAGATGAGGTCTCACCAAGTTGCCCAGGCAGGTCTCGAACCCGCAGGCTCAGGCAATCCACTCACCTCAGCCTCCCAAAGGCGCGGGATTACAGGCTGAGCCACCGAGCCCGGCTCAGAAAGTTTCTTAATAGGGATGATTCAGTATGGTCTCTTGACCCTTCCCTCTTCTTCCTGACCTAAAACATAGATGCAATACCTTAAAGCAGCAGTCCCCAACCTTTTTGGCATCAGAGACTGGCTTCATGGAAGACAATTTTTCCACGGACTGGTGGTTGGGGATGATTTTGGGATGACTCAAGCACATTACATTTATTATGCATTTTATTTCTGGTATTATTACATTGTAATAAATAATGTACTAATTACACAACTCACCATAATGCTGAATCAGTAGGATCCCTGAGCTTGTTTCCCTGCATCTAGATGGTCCCATTTGAGGGTGATGGAGACAGTGACACCTGAAGTGTGTTGCTTATGTCCAATCTACTCTGTAATCTCATTTTGGTTGCTGTCACTGCAGAAAACCCTGCTTCACAAAGATAGGATGTTGGAAATGGAAACAGGCTTTTCGGTGTTTTTGTGGCAATCTCAGGATATTCGACCTTGACTTTAATCTAGAACATGTGGACATTTGAAGTTGCCTCAAACATACTTTTGAGGCCACCATCATTTGCGATCTCAAGCAGTTGACCCTCTTCTAGCATGGACAAAGTTGATTCACCTGGCATACTTGCAAATGGGTCGTGGATCCATTCCTTTCCAGTTTGGGGGCCTTTGTGGTTGGGAAGTAATGCGCAAACTCTTCTGAAAGCTGAGACTGGTGATCATGCACCAGCTGGGAGAAAGAAGGCCCTGGCTCAGTCTCTTTCAAAATTTTGGCTACTGTTTGAAATGTCACATTCCCATGTTCACTCGTTGCCCCCATAATTCCAGTTTGGCTTTGAATGTAGCCACTTTATCTGCTGATTTGAACATACTTATTCTCCCCAGAAGTGACAGACTGAGTTTGTTGAGCAGGTTGAATATGTCACACAAGTAAGCAAGTTTTGCTATCCATCCCGTGTCACTGAAATGTGCTGCTAGTGGTAACTGTTTTTCTTTTTCTTTCTTTCTTTCTTTCTTTTTTGAGTCAGAGTCTCACTCTGTTACTCAGGCTAGTTCATGGCCACCGCAGCCTCGACCTGCTGGGCTCAGGCAATCCTTCTGCCTCAGTCTTCCATGTAGCTGGAACTACAGGCATGTGCCACCATGCTTAGTTAATTTTTTGATTTATTGCAGAGATGAGGCTTCATCATGTTGCCCAGGCTGGTTCTGAATCCCTTGGCTCAGGCAATCCTCTCACCTCTACCACCCAAAGTGCTGGGATTACAGACATGAGTCACCGCACCCGGCTGGTGACTGTTTTTCTAAAAGAAATCTCTGGAGCAGCTCTCGTAACTCAGGAACTCTGGCCAGTGATTTACCTTTAGAAAACCATCTCATTTCTGTGTATAAGAGAAGAAGTGTGTGTTCTACGTCCATCTCCTCACTACATGAACTGACAATGAGTTAAAGGTATGTACTTCAATGTGGTTGATAATTTTAATCACATTCTGCAAAACATTGTTAAGTTCAGGTGACATTTTTCGGTTAGGCAGCATTTCTCTAGGGATGACACAGTGCATAGACTTACATTTAGAAATGACCTCTTTGGCCGGGCTCGGTGGCTCAGCCTGTAATTCCAGCACTTTGGGAGGCCGAGGTGAATGGATTGCCTGAGCCCGCGGGTTCAAGACCCACCTAGGCAAGTTGGCGAGACCTCATTTCTACAGTCAAAAATTAGCCGGGCGTGGTAGCGCACGCCTGTAGTTCCAGCTACTTGGAAGGCTGAGGTGGAAGGATGGCCGGAGCCCAGCAGGTCGAGGCTGCGGTGGCCGGGAGCGGCCACTGCACTTCAGTCTGGGCGACAGAGTGAGACTCCAACTCAAAAAAGAAAAAAAAAAGAAAAGAAATGACCTCTTTGACCCAAGTAGTGAAACCACAAAGGCATCCAGTCATGGCAGCCGCTCCTTCCATTCATATACTGATCAGTTCAGTTTTTCTGATATGTAATCATTCAAAAACTTGAATAGTTCTGCAGCTGTGGTATTGGTTGACAACAAAAGTGCATATAATATATCCTCATGCACATCTTCCTGAAAAATATATCACACAGAACCAAACATTGTTGCCTTTTTGTCTACATTGGCAGACTCCTCAACCTGGATTGCATACCACAGTGACGAATTAATCTTCTCTAACAATTGTGCCTCAAGATCCTCCGCTATTTCATCAATTCATCTAGTTATGGCGCTAGCCAAAAGAGGAACACATGCCACCTTTTGAACTGTCCTTAAAGTTCATGACAGATGTCCTTAGCAGCAGGTAGGACCAACTCTTCACCAGTAGTAAAGGGCTTCTTAGCTTTAGCAATGCAGTTAGCCACTAAGAATGATGCTCTCATTGCAGACACATTTGATGAAGTGGGTGGCCTTTAATAATTGCTTCTGAGCCGGGCTCGGTGGCTCAGCCTGTAATCCTGTGCTTTGGGAGGCTGAGGTGAGTGGATTGCCTGAGCCCGCAGGTTCGAGACCCGCCTAGGCAACTTGGCGAGCCCTCATCTCTACAATAAATAAAAAAATTAACTGGGTGTGGTAGCGCGCTCCTGTGGTTCCAGCTACTTGGAAGGCTGAGGTGGAAGGATCGCCGGAGCCCGGCAGGTCGAGGCTGCAGTGGCCGGGAGCGGCCACTGCACTCCAGTCTGGGTGACAGAGTGAGACTCCAACTGAAATAATAATGATAATAATAATAATAATAATAAGAGCTTCTGTTCTTCATGTTCACATTTTTTTTATTTGAAAAATTCCAAAAGCTTGTCTTTTAATGCAGGGTGCTTGGTCTCCATGTGGCAAAGCAATTTTGAAGATTTCATGGCTTCGTTGGATAGTCAGTTGCTGCATATTACGCAAAGTAAACTTGGAGAATGTGAATCACCTGTTGCAATTAACTCGTTTTTTTTGTTGTTGTTGTTGTTTTTTTGAGTTGGAGTCTCACTCTAGTCTCCCAGGCTGGAGTGCAGTGGCATGCTCACGGTCACCACAGCCTCGACCTGCTGAGTTTAGGCTATCCTTCTGCCTCAGCCTTCCAAGTGGCCAAAACTACAGACGCACACCACCAAGTCCAGCTTATTTTTTGATTTATTGTAGAGACGAGATCTCACCAAGTTGCCCAGGCTGGTTTCGAACCCATGGACTCAGGCA
>NW_007249788.1:24844-26229 GCF_000164805.1 Carlito syrichta | reverse complement strand
TGGCCAGGAGCGGCCACTGCACTCCAGTCTGGGTGACAGAATGAGACTCCAACTCAAAAAAAGAAAAAAAGAAAAAATAAATAAACGTAGCTTTCTTTTTTTGGGCAGTCTTAGAGTCTTCTGCTGTATCATCGTTGGTACAACTTTTCTCCTTTTCAAAGAAGCTCTCCAGTGATGTTTGTTTTTTACCCATTTTGGCTAGGGTTAGCTAGTGGGCTTACCAAAACTGTGACTGAGACAAGTGCACAGTGCGGGAAAGAGGTATGGGCAGAAGCGATAAATAAAAGAAGTGTCAGATTCTGACTTAAAGCCTGCCACCAGATGCAGCTGTACAATGGAAATCCATCAACTCACTTGCTGATACTGATAGGGTTTTGAAATGAGTCATCAAGTCTCTGTGCAGTCAAACCTCACTGCTAATGTTAATTTGTATTTGCAACTGCTCCCGAGCAGTAGCATCACCACCTCAGCTCAACCTCCTATCATCAGGCATTGGATTCTCATAAGGAGCGCACAACCTAGATCCCTCGCATGTGCAATTCACAGTAGGGTTCATGCTCATATGAGAATCTAATGCTGCCGCTGATCTGACAGAAGACAGAGGTCAGGTGGTAATGGGAGTGATGGGGAGCAGATGTAAACACAGATGAAGCTTCGCTTGCTCACCTGCCACTCACTTCCTGCTGCGTGGTCCACTTCCTAACAGACCACGGACCCATGCCAGTCCATCTGGGGGAGCTGGTTGGGACCCATGCCCTAGAGGTTCAGCAGCCATCTTATGATCATAGGACAAAAACAATAAACTAAGATTAATGGAGTGGAGAGAAAAAGGAAGGCTTGATGATATCATTGAGCAGTTCCACTAGCCCTGAACTGAACACCTTTGGGTTTCTTATTACATGAGAAAAAATTAGAAAAAATGTATTTTTTCTAAATGGCTTTTTAGAAAGCCATTATTATCTGGTTTTCTATTACCTGCAACCCAACCTAATCCTATCTCTTTGGGACTATTTAGAGTTTCTTCCTATTTGCACACTGTATCAACATTGCTCAGGAAATTAAAATGCAACAGGGATCCGGCATCTAAGGCAGTTATATGAATTCCTCAGCTCTTCTTGTGCCACTTTAAAAAATTGAGGTTACAGCTATTTAAAATCTTGTTACAAAAAAAATACCAAAAAACTTGTTACAAACTTAAATAACATATAAAGATCAAAACTTAATGGGTTTCTTAGCAAAAAGTCCTGTTATGAAATATCAACATCAAGTTCAAAGAAAATGTTCTACAATACATCTTCTATGAAAATCAAAGGGATTGGCAACAATTTTTTTTTTTTTGACTTGGAGTCTCACTCTGTTGCCCAGACTGGAGTGCAGTGGCTGCT
>NW_007249788.1:19955-24136 GCF_000164805.1 Carlito syrichta | reverse complement strand
CGGCCTTCCAAGTAGCTGGAAATACAGGTGCGCGCTACCACGCCCGGCTAATTTTTTCATTTATTGTAGAGATGAGGTCTCGCCAAGTTGCGCAGGCGGGTCTCGAACCCACGGGCTCAGGCAATCCACTCACCTCAGCCTCCC
The DNA here is from genome assembly GCF_000164805.1 of Carlito syrichta. NCBI lineage: Eukaryota > Metazoa > Chordata > Mammalia > Primates > Tarsiidae > Carlito > Carlito syrichta. Next base: position 23,992 of record NW_007249788.1, on the reverse strand, counting down.
AGGGCGCGGGATTACAGACTGAGCCACCGACCCCGGCGTGATGGTATATTTTCTAAGGGATTCATAGTGACTACTTAAGGGTGAGGTATCAGGACAGCTGTGGTCTATTTTTTTTTTTAATGGAGTCTTGCTCTATTGCTCATTGCAGTGGTGTGATAATAGCTCCCTGAAGCCTAAGCTTCTTGGGTGTAAGTGATTCTCTCTCTTCAACCTTCCAAGTAGCTAGGACTACAGGTGTGGGCCATCACACCCATTTTTTGGTAAAGATGTGGGTCTCAATAAATTACCTAGACTGGTCTCAAACTCCTGGCCTCAAGTGATTCTACCTCCTTGGCCTTCCAAAGCACTGGGATTACAGGCATGAGCTATTGGACCGGGCCTGCATTCTATTTTTTTAAAAGTGCTGTGAGGCTGGACTCGGTGGCTCAGCTTATAATTCCAGTGCTTTGGGAGGCCAAGGTGAGTGGATTGCATGAGCCTGCAGGTTCAAGACCCGCCTGGGCAAATTGGCGAGACCTCATCTCTACAATAAATGAAAAAATTGGGCGTGGTCAGCGCATGCCTGTAATTCCAGCTACTTGGAAGGCTGAGGCATAAGGATCGCCGGAGCCCAGCAGGTCGAGGCTGCGGTGGCCAGGAGCGGCCACTGCACTCCAATCTGGGTGACAGTGAGACTCCAACTCAAAAAAAAAAAAAATGCTGTGTGTGTGTGTGTGTGTGTGTGTGTGTGTGTGTGTGTGTGTGTGTATAGAGATACATATGACAAAATGTTAATGATTGGTAAATCTATGCAAAGGGTATAAGGTAATTACTAAACTATTCTTCCAATTTGTTTGGAGGTTTAAAGCTATATAAAAAAGAGAGACATCATACTATGCCTTGGAGTTTTAATAATTTTTATTGTGACTGTTATTCATAGTCATTTCCTGGTAGATATTAAGATGTGCTACCTAGACATCCTGACATAGGTCTAGGTGTCACTTAAGGGTTAAAAAAAAATACTACGAGCCAGACACTATTTTAGCTAATTGGGACCTTTGAGTGAATATAACATATCTCTGGTTCCATGAAGTTTGTATTCCAGTGCAGAGAGAAAGACAGAAACAATAAACATAACAAGTAAATATAAATTGGGGGGGGAAGCAGAGTGGGAGTTGGGGAGCAATTTGGGGGAATATTAAAGTGGAGACAGATAAATGAAAGGAGCGCAGATCGCTTTCTTTCTTTCTTTCTTTCTTTCTTTATTTATTTTTGAGTTGGAGTCTCACTCTGTCGCCCTGACTGGAGTGCAGTGGCCGCTCCCGGCCACCGCAGCCTCGACCTGCTGGGCTCCGGCGATCCTTCCGCCTCAGGCTTCCGAGTAGCTGGAACCAGAGGCGCGCGCTACTACGTCCAGCTAATTTTTTGATTTATTGTACAGATGAGGTCTCGCCAAGTTACCCAGGCAGGTCTCGAACCCGCGGCCTCAGGCAATCCACTCACCTCGGCCTCCCAAAGCACTGGGATTACAGGCGCAAATTGCTTTAAAGGATACTGAGAGTATGTCCAAATTTTCTACACAAATCTAGGATCTCCTGATTTGGTTTCACCTGAAGAATAATGCACCTCTTTATCACACAAAGCTGTTTCAGTTGCATTGCAGGCAACCTGAGGTTGAACCCCAACTAGGGTGACCAAGTGTCCTGGTTTGCCCAGAACTAAGGGGTTTCCTAGAGCATGAGACTTTCAATGCTAAAATTAGGATAGTCCTGGGCAAACTGGGATGATTGGTTACCCTGATGTTGTTACTTACCACCTGTATGACCTTTAGCAAATAATTTAGCTTCCCAGAGTCTTGATTTTCTTATCCGTAGAAAGGAGATTACACACACACATACGTATGCTCCAACATGGATGAACTTTGGAAACGTTATGCTAAGTGAAAGTAGCTAGATACAAAAGGTCACATATCATATGGCTCCATTTATATAAAATGTCCAGAATAGGCAAATCCATAGAAACAGAAAATAGATTAATGATTGCCAGAGCTTGGGGGAAGTAGGGAATGGGGAATGACTGCTCTTGGGTATGGGTTTTTGTTTTTGTTTTGTTTTGTTTTTGTAGTGGGGTGGGTTGGTGGTTTAAATGTTCTAGAATTTGATTATAGTGATTATACACTATATTTTACACTATATTTTAAAGTAAATATACTTTAAAAATTACTGGATTGTACATTTTAAGAGGGTAGATTTTATGATATATGAATTATATCTCAATCAAGTTGTTGTTTTAAAAAATGCAGTAACATGAAGCCACCATATAACACAGCACTTCCACTCCTAGGTATATGCCTGAAAAAGAAATGAAACAGCCAGGTGTGGTGGTACACATGTCACCTGTAATTCCAGCAACATGGGAGACTGAAGTGGGAGGCTTGCTTGAGCCCATGGGTTCAAGACCAGCCCGGGCAACTTGGTGAGACCACATCTCTACAATAAATTTTTTAAAAAATTAGCCAGCATGGTGGTGTGTTTCTGTAGTTCCAACTACTTGGAAGGCTGAGGCAGAAGGATCACCTGAGCCCAGCAGGTTGAGGCTGCAGTGGTTGTGAGCATGCCACTGCACTCCAGCCTGGGCAACAGAGTGAAACTCTGACTCAAAAAATATATATATATTACAATGCCTGTGTGAGGTCTAAATGAGTGTTTGCTGTCATGATGCCCTATAGTTCTTCCTTCCAACACACATATTTATCCCACCAAATTATAATTGTATATGTCTCTATCTTGCCCACTGAACTGAGGGCCCTTTGATGACAGAAACTTTCTAATTACTTAGGACCAGCTCCTGAGCATGTGACTTGTGCACTCACACAAGACCCACTGATCAGAAGGGCCCCACAATTGGTTCAGTGTCTTGTGATGACCATCCTGAAATTCTCCATACTACAGTATCTGAACAAAATGTAGATGCCCCTCATTTTCATTTTGCACTGGACCCCACAAATTCTTTAGCTGTCCCAAATCTACCCTTTTACTCCCAGTCCTTTGCACATTTCTGATGTATAGTAGGTGCTCCATACATGTGAATTCCCTTTCCCAGCTTCACCAGCAGGAGGACAGTGCATTGACCATCAACACTGATTGCCCAGAGCCTTCTACTTCTGGAGACTATGTTAGTAGCTGGGGGTCCAGTGGGAGCCAAAGCAGGCAGCTGAGGCTCTCTCCCCCTCACTGCAGGGGAAGTGTTCAGAAGAAAGCTGTTCCCGAAGGCAGACGTGCCTACATAACTACTGTCTCCAGCAGCTATGACAGCATCTGACTCATTTGTTCTTTTAGGCAGAGAAAAATACATCACCTTGGGATCCTGATCTTGTGAATTCTGCTTGGTTACAGGAAATAGAAGACTCTGATCAATTAGGATGGGACTTCAGTTCTTTTCCACGGTGTGAATAAAAAGCCTATCCTGACTTTTTTGTCATGTTTGTGGAGCATCACATTGACATCACAGTTGAAGAGATCTGTCAGCACCTTTTAATTCAGCTCTGTTTCTATGTGCAAAACACTATGTTAGGCACTGATAGGGAGATTGTAGCTGGATCTTCTTCTTCTTCTTCTTCTTTTTTAGTTGTAATCTCACTCTGTCACCCAGGCTGAAGTGCAGTGGCACACTCATAGCCACCCCAGCATCGACCCGCTGGGCTCAGGCAACCCTTTCACCTCAGCCTTCCAAGTAACCGGAACTACAGACACATGCAACCACACCCAGCTAATTTTTTGATTTATTGTAGAGATGAGGTCTTGCAAGTTGCCCAGGCTGTTCTCGAACCTGTGGGCTCAGGCAATCCCCTCACTTTGGCCTCCCAAAGTGCTGGGATTACAGGTTTGAGGCACTGCGCCAGGCCTGGATCTTCTTAAACTAGATTGTATGCGCCCTTTTAATAAAGATTATGGTGGACCACAACTTGGTGGAGTCAGCAGAGAGCAGTGGAATTCCCAATAGGCTTGGATTTCTCTTGCTAAGATTTGGGGTTTGTTTGTTTGGTTTTTTTTTGTTGT
>NW_007249788.1:9307-19831 GCF_000164805.1 Carlito syrichta | reverse complement strand
GCCAGAATTACAGGCATGTGCTACCACGCCCAGCTGATTTTTTTTTTTTTTATTGTAGAGATGAAGTCTCGCTGCCCAGGCGGGTCTCGAACCCGCGGGCTCAGGCAATCCACTCACCTCAGCCTCCCAAAGGCGTGGGATTACAGGCTGAGTCACCGAGCCCAGCTGTTTGTTTGTTTTTTGAGACAAGGTCTTGCTGTGTTGTCCAGGTAGACTCAAACTCCTGGCTCAAGAAATTCTCCAACCTCAGCCTCCCAGAGTAGCTGGGATTACAGGCACATGCAACCATGACTGGCTAGATATTTTTACTAGTGACGAGGTGCGGCAGATGATTCCTTAAGGTATCTAAACTTCAGGGTTTTTTTAATCAGTTAATACAACGCTGGTGTCACAGGCCTGTTGTAAAGATTAAATGAGATAATGCACACATAACTTTTAGCATGGTTGTTTGGCACTTAGTAAGAAGGCCACAATAAAAACAGAACCTAAAGCATCTTATAAAACTGGACTGCTTTGCATCATGATGGCTTAGTAGTGCTATTCCTGGCCAACATCGTAAACCTCTGCCTGTAGCTTCCATTTTTCTAGCTAGAGGTGAAGGCAAACAACTCTAGCCAACACTACTCAACACTATGAACTCAGTGAGGTCCCTTTTCCCTCTCAGCCTTGGAGGTGATCCCTTTGTCTCTGCCCTCACACCCCTGGTATGCAATATGCTTTGCTCTTTGGGGAGACTAAGCAAGGGGGTTGGGATGCCTGCAACTGCTGGTGGGGATGCCAGGGGAGGGGCCTGTCCTGGCATCTTTTGCTTCCTTGGAACTGGGAGCCCATTTGTAATACAGTCTGCCCATTGAGCACCTAAGAAATTGCACCCTGGATATAGATGGGACTGGGTTTGAATCCCAGCTCCATGACTTATACTCGGAGTCACCTGTATTTAGTGACCTTTGTTTTTTTATTTTTATTTTATTTTTATTTTTTGAGTCGGAGTCTTGTTCTGTGGCCCAGGCTGGAGTGCAGTGGCATGCTCACAGCCACCGCAACCTCGACCTGCTTGGCTCCGGTGATTCTTCCACCTCAGCCTTCCAAGTAGCTGGAACTACAGGCACGTGCCACCATGCCCGGCTAAATTTTTTTGATTTATTGTAAAGTTGAGGTCTCACCAAGTTGCCCAGACTGGTCTCGAACCCGTGGTCTCAGACAATCCTCACACCCTGGCCTCCCAAAGTGCTGGGATTATAGGTGTGAGCCACCGCGCCTGACTGAAACTGTTTTCAGTGATCATTCCAGTTTCGTTTCTCTGGAAAGTGGAAACTGTCAGCTGAGAAGATCATGGCGATATTTGGGAATGTCCTTGAGATCTTGTATGTGGTCAGGATTAAAGCCAATACCCACATCTGCAAGACACTGTGCACAATAAATAAAACACAGATCTTAGCCTCAAGGAGTTTAAAATCTTACAAGAGAGATAAGATATGTATATAAAGAGATACAATGAAGAAAACAGTCAATGCTGTAAGGCAAACACAGAGAAAGTATCATTGGAGTTCAGGAAGAGATTTATTTCTAACTTGGAGAGTTAGAAACTGCCTTGTGGAAAAGATAATCTTCATACTTGGACCTTGAGAGATGGGAGAAGAAGGAATGTGCAAAAATAAGAGTGTCAAAGGGAGGGAAAATTACTACCAGTCTTAAAAAAAAATTTTGATGGCAACAGTTTCCACTTCATGAGGGATGCTACAGATTTCTTCTTTATTTTAAGAAATATCATAGCCAGGCTCGGTGGCTCGGCCTGTAATCCCGTGCCTTGGGAGGCTGAGGTGAGTGGATTGCCTGAGCCCGCGGGGTCGAGACCCCCTGGGCAGTGAGACCTCATCTCTACAATAAATCAAAAAATCAGCTGGGCGTGGTAGCGCATGCCTGTAATTCTGGCTACTTGGAAGGCTGAGGCAGAAGGATCACCGGAGCCCAGCAGGTAGAGGCTGTGGTGGCTGGGAGCGGCCACTGCACTCCAGTCTGGGTGACAGAGTGAGACTCCAACTCAAAAAAAAAACAAACAAAAAAAAGAAATATCATTGCAGCCGGGCATGGTGGCTCAAGCCTGTAATCCCAGCGCTTTGAGAGGCCGAGGTGAGGGGATTGTCTGAGCCTGGGGGTTCAAGACCAGCCTGGCAACCTGGAGAGACCTTATCTCTACAATAAATCTAAAAGTTAGTTGGGCATGGTAGCACATGCCTGTAGTTCCAGCTACTTGGAAGGCTGAGGCAGAAGGATCGCCTGAGCCCTGCAGCGCCATGAGCCTGCATGCCACTGCACTCCAACCTGGGTGACGGAGTGAGACTCCAACTCAAAAAAAAAAAAAAGAAAAAGGAAAATCATTGCTGGGTCTTTTGGTTATAAAAAGCAAACCCTGGGACATAGAGGGAAAGTGGAAGTCAAGAGGAAGCTGGATTTCTCTGCAGAAGCCAATAAAGTACTTTCTTCCTCGAGATAGAGATACCTTTACAAAGTAAAATATTTACTTTCTTTGGGCAGGTCCCAGGACAGGAGCTCTGGGGGCCTAGAACTCAAGGAGGTGAGGAAATTCTATTAACAGTGAGCTATCAACTACAAGGCAGCACATGGGTCAACAAGAGATGGCCAGTAACTAAATTCTCCATGGTGGGAGGGGCCAACAAACTTCAGCAAATTGTGGTACCTATTAAACACTTCCATTATTTCAAAACCTGCAGTAAAAGTTGTTGATTACTCAGCAAATAGCTATTATGATCAAGACTGATCAGGTTTCTTCTCTCATTGGTTTACAATCTAGGGAAACAGAAAAACAGATGACTAGATAGCCATAATTGCATTGCAAAAGCTTTCAATTAGGTTGACACTATAGTGACTACTTAAGACAGGATGACTCAGGAAAGGCATCTTTGAGGTGGTGACATTTGAATGATATCTGAGATCTGAAAGATAAGCAGGAGGCAGGCAAGTGAAGATCTGGAGGAAAGAGCATTCTTTTTTTTTTTTGAGTTGGAGTCTCACTCTGTCACCCAGGCTGGAGGGCAGTGGCACACTCCCGGTCACTGCAACCTCGACCTTCTGGGCTCCTGCGATCCTTCCGCCTCAGTCTTCCAAGTAGCCAGAACTATAGGTGCACTCTACCATGCCTGGCTAATTTTTTATTTATTGTAGAGACAAGGTCTCACCAAGTTGCCTGGGTGGGTCTCGAACCCGAGGGCTCGGGCAATCCACTCACCTCAGCCTCCCAAAGGCGCAGGATTACAGGCTGAGCCACCGAGCCCGGCTTGGAAAGAGCATTCTAAGGAGAGATCTTAGCCAGTGCAAGGGTCCTGAGGTTGGAACAGTCTTGGCTTGTTGAAAGAACCAAATGACCAAGTGCCTGGAGCAATGGGCAGGGAAGTCTAGGAGCACACATTGTAATCAGAGGTTGATTTACCATGAAAGCTAATGAAATGACACGCTATAACATTTCAATAATAAAGTAAGAACTTAAAGACTCCTGATTTGAATGTGAAATCTTTCATCTTTATATTCATTACTAAGGAACTGAAAACATTTTGGAGTAAAAATTAGTGAAATATAAAACAAGTGATGAAGATGTATTATTAAATCAATGGCAAACGTTCTGACATTGAGAAATGGATTATTTTTCTAAACTATTTTTTGTTAGTTATTGTAAATTTGAAATTTATCATGGTTCCTTCTTGGATTCTAAGTAAATATCCATTTTCTGTTCCGTTTTTTATTTATGTTTTTATTTTATATTTTCTTTTTAAATAGAAAATATTTAAATTTGTATTTTTATTGTATTTTATATTTTCTTCTTTAAAAGACCCCTCCTAGCCAGGTATGGAGGAACCCGTGGGCTCGGGCAATCCACTCGCCTCAGCCTCCCAAAGTGCTGGGATTACAGGCTGAGCCACCGAGCCAGGTCAATCCCAGCACTTTGGAAGACTGAGCCAGGAGGATTACTTGAGCCCAGGAGTTTGAGACCAGCCTGGGGAACATAGAATTCATCTCTACAAAAAAATATAAATAAATAAATGGCCCTTCCCCTCTATAATTGTGTAAATTTCAGGCCCCATAAAAACTGAATCTGCTTCTGGGTACAGGAAGAAGTATGGTTTTGTTGGCTAAGGGAGGGATTAGGACTTTATTCTAGCTATAATGGGAAGCTATTAAAGGGTTTGATTAGACAAGTGACATGAACTGACATATTTTGAAAAGATGGCTCTGGCTGTCAGGTGCATACAATAATATGGCATTACTGGGGAGGTGGACAGGAGGTGCTGTGTCCAAACATACGGTGACAAGGTGTGGGGAGTGACCACCTCTGACATAGCCAGAGTCTCTAGAGAAAAAGCCAGGACAGGATTTAGGGAATGAGGAGACAAGCCCTAACTGGGAGAAGGTAAAAGAGCTCTGGGTGGCTTCAGAATTACTGAAGAAGAGATTGAATTTCCTATAAGGTGGGGCTAGAGTTAAGGAAAATGTGACCTGAGAAGGCTAAGGGGAATTAGGGCACTGGGATACATGATGGGCGGGGAGAAAATAAAGACACAGAGGGATTGAACATAGGACATGTAAGGTTAAGGGGACAGGTGAGAAATTAGCTGAACTGAAACCAAGGACAGTATGATAATAACAATTAACATGTCCATAGTGTTCACTGTGTCAAGCACTGTGCTTCACATGTGTTAACTCATGCATTTTAGAAAGATAAGCTGCGGTCAGATCATGGCATGCTCTAAGTGTCCATGTTTTATTGATAACGGGGAGCCACTGAGATTTTGAGCAAATATTTGTGTCAATGCTGTTTTTTCTGGGTAGAGTTCATACCTCCGCTCCAACCTCAAAGGTGCCTGAGACTTCAAAAAAGGCTAAGAATCACTGACTTAGCAGTTTCTTTCTTTCTTTCTTTTGTGTTGGAGTCTAACTCTGTCGCCCAGGCTGGAGTGCAGTGGCATGATCACAGCCACTGCAGCCTCAACCTGCTGAGCTTAGACAGTCCTTCCACCTCAGCCTTCCAAGTGGCTGGAACTACAGGCGCACACTACCACGCCTGACTTATTTTTTTATTTATTGTAGGAATGAGGTCTCACCAAGTTGCCCAGGTGCCCAGGCTGGTCTTGAACCCCCAGGTTCAGGCAATCCTCTAGCCTCAGCCTCCCAAAGTGCTGGGATTACAGGCTGAGTCACTGTGCCCAGCCAATTTAGCAGTTTCAAGCTTAGATGACCAACAGGATGGTAGTATCATTAATGAGAGAAGGGATCCCAGAGTGAGAAGTAAGGAGGTAGGGGTAACTGGAAGGGTGAAGAAACGACAACTATCCTCTGAGATTTATTGATTTCACGATGTTGCAGGTGGGTTTCCAGTGGGCAGCAGAGATTTTGAACCCAGCCCTCCAGAGATCAGGTGAGGCTGCAGCCATAGGCTGGGGATGATCTTCTGTCACAAGCTAGAGTTTGAGTGATATTGTCAAGGAAAACAGAAAAGAGGACCAAGGACAGATTTTTGAACATATTTAATCTGTCTGCTGTGTCTTTTCCTAAGTGCTTTCTGACAGATTCTTTTTCTCACAGGAAATTCACATTTTGAACTTTAGTTCCTAAAATACATTAAATCACACTTCGGTTACTAAGTAGGGGCAGGAGGGGATGTCATAATGACTACTTATGTGGTTCACCTCTCATCTGAGGAAATTATCTCTTCAAAATGATCAGGTGCTCTTGACCCTGTTTGTAAGAATGTGGGCATTTGTGAGCTAAGTTAGGAAATGTGTAGGATAATTGTTAGCACTCAGAGGACCTGGTTCTAGCCCAGCATTAAAATCTCAGGAACCCACAGAATCCTTCCTCTCCCTGGGAAGGAAAGAAAAGATACCTGCTCATGCCAGGAAAGCTGCTTAACATATTAGGGTAGATTGCAAGTTGATAGCTCCTGTCCAGGATCAATGGTCATAGGCCATTGATGGAAATATTCCAAAGAAGAGTCATCACTCTGTCAAGAGTCTGTCCAACTTTGTGTGGGTATATTATTTCAATAAGAAAGGAGCAGTAGTTTTAGTCTGTCTTGCCCAGAAACTACCTGGTGGCCAGTATCATGGAACTTTACAGAAGCAGTAAAATGCAGAGTGTAAGTGGTTATCAGATCATACCTAACATGAATGCTTACTTTTTACCAGACACTGGGTTAAGGCATGTAGGCCTTACTCCTTTAATCCCCACAAAAATCCCATAGGGTCAGTTTTGTTATGGGTTTTATTTTATGGATGTAGAAATGGAGGCTTAATGAACAAAGGTCATGGTCCTAACCACCACCAGACTGTTCCTGCTTTACTCTGGGGCAGAACTCATCTGCAGACCTTCATATGGCCATATCCAGCCTCGTAGGCCTGGGCCATCCATCTAAAAGGCCCAGGATATATAGCCAAGAGTAAATACCCTTAGATCCCCCAGGCTACACTGTAACTCTGCTAACTGTCTTATTTTGCAGCACTCTTCCACCCAGCTCTGAACCTGGCCTGTCTGGATCTAAATACCTGCTTATTACCCCCAGTTCCGTTAACTCCAAACCTTGCTGGCTTCCTTTAGTCTGCAGGTGAGTTTGGTCCGATCACCTGCAGAGGTTTGGGGCGTAGCTAAACAAACAAGGACCTGGCTGCACCCATGAAGTGAAGTCAGTTCTCAGAGGAATACACTCAGTCTAGAGGAAGTCTCCTAAGTCTGACAAAACAAATACTGGCAGAATAGGGATATTGAGAAGTCTGCTGGAACAAGATGAAACTAGATTACTGGAGAGTAGCAGGTAGAAGACCAAGAATAGATATTGTAAGATCAGAGGCACAGTGGTGAGAAATTCAAGAAGGGTCAATATTTAAGAACCAGGACGGGCCAGGCACAGAAACTCACGCCTATAATTTCAGCACTTTGGGAGGCTGAGATGAGAGGATTTCCTGAACCCACAGTTTCGAGACTAGCCCGAGAAACTTGGAGAGAATTCATCTCTACAATAAATCAGAAAAATGAGCTGAGCTTGGTAGTACATGCCTGTAATTCCAGCTACTTGGAAGGTTGAGGCAGAAGAATCGCCTGAGCCCAGCAGGTCAGGGCTGTGGTGACCCTGAGCATGCTACTGCACTCCAGCCTGGGCAACAGAGTGAGACTCCAACTCAAAAAAAAAAAATAAAAAATAAAAAAAACAGGAAAAGTGTTACGGGGTGAACTTTCTCCAACTACACTGGAGCTGGACACAGTGGCTCACACACCTGTAATCCTAGTACTTTGGGAGGCCAAGGTGGGAGGATTGCTTGAGTCCAGGAGTTAGCAACCAGCTTAGGCAACATAACGAGACTGTGTCTCTATTAAAAAAAAAAAAAGCCAGGTATGGTGGCATACTCTTGTAGTCCCAGCTACTCAGGAGGCTGAGGGAGGAGGATCACAGTTGAGGATGCGGGAACCATGGCATTCCAGCCTGGGTGACAGTGAGATCCCAACTCAAAAAAGCAAAACCAAACAAAGAACCAAAACCACCTATGCCTGCTGTTATGGGTTGAATTGTGTCGCCCCTAAATTCATATGTTGAAGCCCTAAGCCCCAGTACCTCAGAGTGTAATCTAATTTGCAAATACGGTTGTTGCATATGTAATTAGTTAAGATAAATGCCATTAGGGTGGGCCTTAATCCTATATGACTGGTGTCCTTATAAAAAGGGACATTTGAACTCAGAGACATACACACAGGGAGAATGTCATGTGAAGATGAAGGTGAGATTAGAGTGATGTTTCTACATGCCAAGGAATGCCAAAGGTTACCAGCAAGCCACCAGATACCAGGAGAGAGGCATGAAATGGATACTTTCTTACAGCCCTCAGAAGGAATCAACCCTACTGGCACCTTGATCTTGAACGTCTGGCCTCCAGACCTGGGAGGCAATACATTTCTGCTGTTGAAGTCACCCAATTTGTGGTATTTTCTTACATTAGTCCTAGCAAACAAATGCACTCATTTTCTCTAAAACTGTAGACCTATTCCAATCTTCTTATGGCCAAAATAGTCCTAGTTTTCTGAACCAACGCCTCAAAAGAGGTGGAGCTGTGGAGAGCTTTTCAATAAAAATGGCTCCCACAGAGCTCACAAGGAGTCAGAGCTCATTGGAAGTCAGCCGGCAGAGTGGCACCGGGACCTTCGACTTTATCTTGCACAGTGAGGACACTTTGTGTCCTGTGTGCAGTGGGGCTTAAGGGAGAGGATTCCCAGTGTAGAACTGGGGACTCACTCTCTTGAGGGATCAAAATATTCAACCCCAAGTCTAGAGCAAGGATTTTGCTTAGCGTGACTCATAAAAGTCTTTGTTCTCAGCCTCTCTCCCCAGCATCATTCAGGCTGTTACCAACTTGCCTTTAGTTGTCTGATAAAGGCAGCTAGTTTCCATGGTTACCTATAAGCATGCAGCAAGGTGCCATTCCTAAGAGGCCCCAGGATTAAGCAAATAAGACAGGGTCTCTGGCATGATGAAAATAATGGATGCAACGATCAGAGGGAGCCTCAGGAGCAAGTGAGAAGCCCAGTTAGAGCTGTTGAAGAAGCCCAGTTAGAGCTGCTGAAAAAGCCAGAGGCAGAGCAGCAAACCTAGTTGGTATTACCGTCCACTGGATGCCAAGCCTTTCCTATGAAGTAGGAGCTACCATTTCATGAGTCTTACCTCCTTTTGGCCCTGTTTTGTAGATGAAGGAGCTCCATGTGACGTGTTGAAGAACACTCAGCTGACAGGTAACAAGGATTTGAACCAGGGGTTGAATACCTTCCACCTATTTCTCCAGATCAGCTTTCTGTTCTTCTCCGCCCCAGAGGCTGCATCAACAGCCTCCCTTGCCTTCTAACAGTGGGTCTGTTAGTGGAGAGCCCCACAGATAAGAGGAAAGAAAGGAGAGGTTGCTTTGGGCTTGCTGTGCCACAAAGTAGCTGCCTCTACAGAATCTTCTCTTTCTTTCTCTTTTGTCTTTGAGTCTAGGGCTGCTGTTGCCCTATCCCTTGCAGTTGTCCAGTACCCATACTTTTGTAGGAAACCCCTTTATAACAAGTTCTTCTTGAATTATGGTCTTTCTTGTAAGACCCTGACTGCTACACCAGGTCTATTGCTGAAGGCTTTACCTTGAATTTACGTGCTATTCTTCTCCCCACTCCCAGCCAGCGTGATGGTTTGCGTCACAGAGCATTGGGAAAGTGCTCCATAAACCCCTGCGATCTAATTAGTCTCTGATACTCGGAGCTGTGGGAAAGAGATGTTGAACCTGAGGTGAGTGCTCAGTGGTCATAGGTGTGGGGAGAAGGCCGCAGCAGAACCTAGAGAATTAAGCAGAGTCTGATACTCACCTGTAAGGACTTTCAGTTCCCACGTGGTCCTTCTGTCTCGGCAACTCCCCAATGCTTAGCTACTGCACTGAATTTAGCTGAGTGTTCAGTTGAAGGGAACAGTCCCCACAAGATGCCTTCACTTCAGACGACAGCCACAAGTTTGTGTGTTTCGAGGACCACCCTCAACTAGCTGGCTATAAAATTGGAGGTTTTCAAAACCACCCTCATAGAATGACTCACAGAACTCAGGAAAGCACTATACTTATGGTTACAGTTTTATTATAGCAAAGAATATAAACTAAAATCAATCAAAGAAGAGATACAAGGGCAGATTTAAGAGGTGTCTGAACATGGAGCTCTTAATCATGGAGCCTTGACCATGATGTGTGAGAGTATGCACATAGAAGAGATGCTCTTCAGCTTACAGCAGGGTTATGTCCTAATAAATCCATGATAACTTGAAAATATGGTAAATCAAAATGCTTTTTTTTTAAGTTGGAGTCTCACTCTGTCACCCAGGCTGGAGCGCAATGGCATGCTCATGACCACCACAGCCTTGACCTGCTGGGCACAGGTGATCCTTCTGCCTCAGCCTTCCAAACAGCTGGAACTACAGGCACGCACCACCATGCCTGGCTAATTTTTTGAGTTATTATAGAGATAAGGTCTCGCCAAGTTGCCAGGCTGGTCTCGAACCTGTGAGCTCAGGCAATACTTTCATCTCATCTCAGCCTCCCAAAGTGCTAGGATTATAGGCGTGAGCTATCGCGTCTGGCCTCTCATGTAATTCATTGAACACAGTGCATTACATTGAAATTGTGACAGTTTTGAGCCATCGTAAACTCGAAAAACCCTAAACTTAACCACCATAAGTCAGGGACCCTCTGCATTGCCAGCAAGGGAAGCTCACCGAAGTCTTTGGTCTTTATTATGGGAGTTCAATTACATAGACTTTGAGTCTCTAGCCCTTTCTAGAGGTCAGAACTGATGTGGAGTGATCCAAAGCCTCCATCATAAATCAAGTTAAAAGCCCCTAGGCAAGCAAAAACACCCTTATCAGACCGAGCATTCCAGAGGCCTAGAGATTACCTCTCAGTAGCCTAGGGCAAAGGCCAGACTTCTCTTTTTTTTTTTTTTTTTTTTTGGTTGGGGGGT
>NW_007249788.1:8069-9224 GCF_000164805.1 Carlito syrichta | reverse complement strand
CCCGCGGGCTCAGGCAATCCACTCATCTCAGCCTCCCAAGTTGTGGGATTACAGGCTGAGCCACTGAGCCCGGCTGGCCAGACCTCTCTTTGGGCAAAGTTAATTCTTCACAACTAATTTGCTTCTTTAGTATTCATCATACCCTCCTGCTTGGTGCTATCCCAGGTGCTTGTTTCTTCGATCCAGCCAGTTCTGTCACCATCCAGTTCTTTCGCCATCCCTGTGTCCATCGCAGTTTGGGATGGGGCTCAGGAAATACTTGATATAAGTTATGACGAGTTTAGCAGATCTTACCCATTGCAAGATTCACCACTGCAACCACTGTCCCTGCCACAGCAGTGGCAAATTTTCTGTCTTTATCCCATTCCTAGGAAGAGACATCTGCTTTACAAAAAATTTCTCTTTGTGGCACTGGGAGAAGAGTATATAACATTCTTCTAAATGTTCAAAACAACTGTCTCCACATGGGGAATTATGGCGCCCCCACTCAGTCAGTCATGGTGAACGTGTTTTCTGATCTACCTTTATTTTATCACCTGTGACATTATAATAGTCCCTCCTTATCTACAGGCAGATATGTTCTAAGCCCCCCAGGGGGTGCCTGAAACCATGGATACTACTGAACTCAATTCTGTATATATTGTGCTTTTTTACTAACATATCTACTTATAATAAAGTTTAACTTATAAATTGGGCACAGTAAAAGTTAACAACAATAACTAATAATAAAATACAACAATTATAGATAGCAATATGTCGGCATCACTATTCTTGTGCTTTAGGACCATTACTAAGTAAAATAAGGGTTACTGCCATCTCATGACAATCGATCTGATAACCAATAACTGAGAGGGCTGCATGACTAACAGGCTGAGAGCATATACACCCAGGATATGCCAGACCCAGGTATGATTCATGTCCTGGGTGGGGGAGGGCAGGACAGCACAAGATTTTGTCACACTACTCATAGTGGCGCACAATTTAACACTTATGTATTGATTTCTGGAATTTTCTATTTAATATTTTCAGACCCTGGTTGACCATGGGTAACTAAAACTTCAGAAAGCACCATAAGTAAAAGGGGACTATTGTCTGCATCCCACTCTAGTCTAAGCCCTCTTGAAGGCAGGGATGTGTCTTGTTCATCTTATACCT
>NW_007249788.1:6251-7477 GCF_000164805.1 Carlito syrichta | reverse complement strand
TTTTTTTACAAATATTATCTCTTTTAATCTTTACATCTGCAAAATAGGTCCTCTTACTATTGCCAGATTGATGCATTGATATATAGAAGGCAACTTACCCAAGGTTATCTAACCTTCAGGTGGCCCAGCAAGGATGGAACCTGGTCTGTTGGATTCTAGAGCTCCAAGTCTTTAACCACTATTTCATAATGGATTGGAGCAGTCCAGTGAGATCAATGCAATTAACAGGCCATTTCCAGGAGAGGATTTAGTGTGAAATCACGCTTGAAGTTGAGAATGACATTGTAAAATGAAGTTATTTTGAAAAAAATCTGAAAAGGACTGAAGTGACAGTTAATGGTTGTGACGGAGAATGCACTAGAAGTAGAAAATATATATATATTGATCTTGTTTTTCTAAGGCAGTAGAAAGCCACTGGAAATCCATAGGGTGAAAGAGATCATCGTTAAATCCACATGTAAAATACAAGGTGAAACACTTCTGGGTGTAGTTTTTTTTCTGACCTTAGAGTAATCTTTACTTTGCAGCTCTCTTTTAACTATTTTTAACATTGCATAAACAATATGTCCCTGTATTTTTACATTAATTTCTGTTTTTATACATGTACAGTCAGGGGCCACATAATGATGTTTCAGTCAATGACAGACCTCATATTCAGTGGGAGTCCCATAAGATTATAATACTATGTTTTTACTGTAATTTTGTAATGTTTAGATACACAAATACCATCGTGTTACAGCTGCCTACAGTACAGTAACATGTTGCACATCACTTAACAATGCATTTCTCAGAACATGTCCCTGTTGTTAAGTGACACATATATAATAGTATAAAAAAGTAACATTGCCTAAACATTTCTAATTAAAAAAAAAGTTTCCTGCCTGATCCCTATAGGCCTCCTGCTTCGACTCTCTGGAGGTACTCACCTAAACTCTTAGCTGTTCCTTTTAATGTTTATCGCCATTTTGTAAATAATGTGCTTTTATTCAACTTCTTAGCTGATTGATTTTATTTATTTATTTTTTTTACACATTTTTATTTATTTATTTTAGAGATGTGGGGTACAATTCAAGGTTAGGTATACAAATGTTGATTATGCAGTTACTCTTGTTGATGTGGTGTATCCCTGATAATTTTAAGCTAGGGTTTTTTTTGTTTTTTGTTTTTTTTTTGAGTTGGAGTCTCACTCTGTCGCCCAGACTGGAGTGCAATGGCTGCTCCCGGCC
>NW_007249788.1:0-6231 GCF_000164805.1 Carlito syrichta | reverse complement strand
CGCAGCCTTGACCTGCTGGGCTTCGGCGATCCTTCTGCCTCAGCCTTCCAAGTAGCTGGAGTTACAGGCATGAGCTACCACGCCCGGCTGAGCTGATTGATTTTAGATCGAGTCTATTGATTTCCCACCATAATAGACGGTTTCACTTTTTTTTTTTTTTGAGTTAGAGCCTCACTCTGTTGCCCAGACTGGAGTGCAATGGCCGCTCCTGGCCACTGCAGCCTCAACCAGCTGGGCTCCGGCGATCCTTCCGCCTCAGCCTTCCAACTAGCCGGAATTATAGGCATGCGCTACCACGCCTGGCTGATTTTTTTTTTTTATTTACTGTAGAGATGAGGTCTCGCTGCCCAGGCGGGTCTCAAACCCGCGGGCTCAGGCAATCCACTCACCTCAGCCTCCCAAAGGCGTGGGATTACAGGCTGAGCCACCGAGCCCAGCTGGTTTCACTTTTTCACACCATCTTTCTCACTTCCTTTTCTCCCATGTTTCCTACGTAAGCATAACCACATTTCATGTTATATCAAAAGTCAGTATTTACATGATTACAGCCAAGCAAATATTGCTGACAGACAAGCCAAATAATATTTTCTCTCTTTTTTTTGAATTTTTAATTTTGAAGATGTGGGATACAATTCCGGGTTAGGTATACAAATGTTCATTATGCAGGTACACTTGTTGATGAGGTATGCCCTCCCCTCCTCTGGCAGTTTCTCACTACTGCCAATCCCTTTCTTATAGTATTATGAAAATTGTTCAAGATCTGCTTATGAGCAAGAACATGTGGTATTCAATTCTTTGTTTCTGTGATAGATCACTCAGTATTATAGACTCTAAATCCATCCAAATTGCTGCAAAGTTCATAATTTTGTTCTTATTTACAGCTGCGTAATATTCCATTGTGTACATGGACCACTTTTTTTTTTTTTTTGAGTTGGAGTCTCACTCTGTCACCTAGGCTGGGGTGCAGTGGCACACTCACGGCTACCCCAGCATTGACCTGCTGGGCTCTGGTGATCTTCCACCTCAGCCTCAGCCTTCCAAGTAGCTGGAACTACAGGTGGGCACTTACCATGCCCAGCTAATTTTTTATATATTGTAGAGACGAGGTCTCCCCAAGTTGCCTGGAATGGTCTCAAACCCACGGGCTCAGGCAATCCACTCGCCTCGGCCGCCCAAAATGCTGGGATTACAGGTTGAGTCATCAAGCCTGGCCCACATTTTTTTTTTTTTATCCAGTTCTGTTTCCATGGATAGCATGGTTGGTTCCATGTTTTTGCTATGTAAATAATGTTGCCGTAAACGCCTGTGAAGGTATCTTTTTCATAGAGTGATTTGAGTTCCTCTGGGTATATTCCCAGGTGGGGACTTGTGGGTCATATGGAAGGTCGATTTCTAAATCTTTTAGGAATCACCAAACTGTTTTCCACAGAGGCTGTACTAATTTGTACTCCCACCAATAGAGTAGAAGTGTTCCCTTTTACCCGCATCCTCTCCAGCATGTTGCTTTTTGAGTTATTGATGATGGCCACCATTACTGGAGTTAGGTGGTATCTCAATGTGGTTTTAATTTGCATTTCTTTGATGACTAGTGAGGCTGAGCATTTTTCATGTGTCTGTTGGTTGCTCGTATATCTTCTTTTGAGAAGTGTCCATTCATATCTTTTTTCCACTTTGTTTTTGTTTGTTTGTTTGTTTTTGGAGTTGTAGTCTCACTCTGTCACTCAGACTGGAGTGCAGTGGCCACTCCCGGCCACCGCAGCCTCAACCCACTGGGCTCCGGTGATCCTTCCGCCTCAGCCTTTCAAGTAGCTGGAACTACAGGCACGCGCTATCACGCCCAGCTCATTGTGATTTTATTGTAGAAATGAGGTCTCGCTAAATTGCCCAGGCGGGTCTTGAACCCGCGGGCTCAGGGAGTCCACTCACCTCAGCCTCCCAAAGGCGCGGGATTACAGGCTCGGCCACCGAGCCCGGCTTCTTTTTTCCACTTTGTAATGGAGCTGTTTTTTTTCTTTTTAGCACGTTTGAGTTCCTTGTAGATCTTAGACGTTAGGCCTCAGATATACAGTTGGCAAAAATTTTTTCCCAGACTGTAGGCTGTCTCACTGCTCTCTTGATAGTTTGTTTCTTGGGCTTTGCAGAAGCTTGCCAGTTTGATGAGGTTCCACTTATCTGTCTTATCTCTTATGGCATGGACTCTTTGGGTTTTGATCAGATATTAGTTGCCAGTTTCAATTTCCATAAGGGTGTCTCCTGCGTTTTTTAAGGTTCTTATAGTTTGAGGTTTTATGTTTAGGTTTTTGATCCATGTAGAGTTGATTTTTGTGTATGGTGATAGGTAGGCGTCTTGTTTTGCCAAATAGTATTTTCCTGTCTTTTTGTTGTTGTTGTTGTTGGAGTCTCACTCTGTTGCCCAGACTGGAGTGCAGTGACTGCTCCTGGTCACCACAGCCTCGACCTGCTGGGCTCCGGCGATCCTTCCACCTCAGCCTTCCAAGTAGCTGGAACTACAGGTGCACCTTACCACAATTGCTAATTTTTTTGATTTATTGTAGAGATGAGATCTCACCAAGTTGGCCAGGCGGGTCTCGAACCCGCGGGCTCAGGCAATCCACTCACCTCAGCCTCCCAAGGTGCGGGATTACAGGCTGAGTCACCCAGCCCGGCTGGGTCTTTTTTTTTTTTAAGGCAGGATTTATTGAGAGGACAGAAAAGCTTCTATGGTGGGAGGAGACCCAAAGGGGTTGGCTGCCAAATAGTATTTTCAGCCACATCTCCTTTCTTGTAATATCTTTATTTTTCCTATATTAAAACGTGCTATTTTTTATCTTTTACATATGTATCTATGAACCCAAGCATTTCAATACCCCTGTCATACACATATAAACAATATCTCCCAAATATTTGCACATGTCATTTCCATACTTTTCCCAGAACTTATCCAGAACCTTCCTTAGCTCTTCTGTCTGGCAGAGTACTCTCTGGGGCTGCACACAATAGGAATCTGGGAATTCCTATCCTTGTATTTTTATGTGTTATTAAAAAGTAAAAAAGCAAAACCTACCAAAAAAATCCTACCAATTCTTTTTTATTTTATTTTAAAGATGTGGGATACAATTCAGGATTAGGTATACAAATGGTCATCATAAAGGTAAAGTTTGGGCCTCCCTTTGGTCCCCATTCTGCCTGGTTTGAGTCAGGTACCCTTACTGATATTGTGTCCTTCCTACCAATTTTTTTTTTTTAAGTCAGAGTCTCCTTCTGTCACCCAAGCTGGAGTACAGTGGCATGCTCGTGGCCACTGCAGCCTCCACCTGCTGGGCTCAGGTTATCCTTCTGCCTCAGTCTTTTAGTAGCTGGAACCACAGGCACATGCCACCACACCCAGCTAATTTTTTGATTTATTGTAGAGACTAGTTCTCACCAAGTTTCCCAGACTGATCTCGAACCCCTTGGCTCAGGCTCTCAAAGTGCTGGGATTACAGATGTGAGCCACTGCGCCCGGCCCCATTTGAATTTTTAAAAGTAATCTAACTCACTATTTTGTTAATTGAAAAATAACATGAAAAAACCAAGGATTTATTCTGCCATTCTGCTTTTCCTAATGATAGATGAAGAAAAATTTATCTTTATGAAACTCTTCCAGTTGTTATGTGAAGAGAGAATGTTTGAATTTAAAATATTATTATTATGTAATTCTTAATAAATTAATGCATCTCAGCATTAAGCATTACTGGCTGCTGATATCACAAAAAGAATGACAACCGGATATTACCGGATATTATGTACCTCCTGAAGAAAGATCTCAACACCACCTATGAAGTACTCTTGTCAAAAAAAAAAAAAAAAAAAGCTGGGCTTGGTGGCTCAGCCTGTAATTCCGCGCCTTGGGAGGCTGAGGTGAGTGGATTGCCTGAGCCCGCGGGTTCGAGACCCTCCTGGGCAACTTGGCGAGCCCTCATCTCTACAATAAATCAAAAATGAGCCGGGCGTGGTAGCACGCACCTGTAGTTCCAGCTACTGGGAAGGCTGAGGCGGAAGGATCGCCAGAGCCCAGCAGGTCGAGGCTGCGGTGGCCAGGAGCAGCCACTGCACGCCAGTCCGGGCAACAGAGTGAGACTCCAACTAAAAAAACAAAACAAAAAACAAAACCAAAAAAAACCCCAAAAAACAAAACTTGAATCTCATTAAGCATATATACCCAACTACAGATTAAAAAAAGAAGAAGAAAGAAAGAAAAACAAGTAAAATTGTACCATAAGGATGTAGCAGCAACTCCCAGATTATGAGACATTTTATAGGCTAAATAATGCAGTTTATTCAACTAATAAATGGCAAGGAATAGAAAAATGGGTAGCAGGAAGAAGCTGAAATTTAAAAGACTGCATAGGCATATTGACAAGTTGCAATGTGTGGGCCTTATTTTGACCTTTATTCAAACAAATTAAATAAAATTATGATATTTATGAGACACTGAAAACTTAACTGCCACCTATTTGATAGTATTAAGCAATTATTGTCCATGATTAATCCAATTGTTTAAAAAACTCATCTATTTAAGATATATATCGAGGTTGGGCGTGGTGGCTCAAGCCTGTCATCCCAGGACTTTGGGAGGCTGAGGTGAGGGAATTGCCTGAGTTCACAAGCTTGAGACCAGTCTGGGCAACTTGGCGAGACCTCATCTCTACAATAAATCAAAAAAATTAGCTGGTGTGGTAGCGTGCGCCTGTAGTTCTGGCTACTTGGAAGGTTGAGGCGGAAGTGAAAGGCACAGGGAGCAGTCAGAAGGGCGTCTCCCGAGATGGCGCTAAACACTATATGGAACCAAACAAAGACAACAAAGGCCCTAAGCTCCTGCTTTTCCCACGTGAGTGAAACTTAAACCTATACACAAATATTATCTCCCTATAGGAATACTACCTCATAGCCCCCTCCAATAAAGACTGCAATACGGCACTGGCTGCACCCTCCCAAACCAATAAATACAGACCTCTCTCGCTGTCGCCCTCTCATTCCCCCTTCCCTACCAGGCGGTTACAGACCCTCTTCCCTCTCTCTATAGCCACTGCTCTAATAAATCTCTTGGGCTCAAAGGGTGTTGAGTCTCGCTGGCACCACCGTCCTTCATTGGTGCCGTGCCTCGGTCGGGAGCTCTCTCGCCCTAAGGTGAGGCCCCGTCCCGGCGCCGGTGGCACTCGCCCCTTAAGGCCTTCGCCCACTTTCTTGAATGCCAGTGCTGAGTCCATCACCACCTCGGATAGGGAAGTGCCCCTACCTGAAAAACCTAACAACCTTGCCCGGGATACCTGAAAGGGACTGACCGTTGATCATCCGGCGGCTCTTTCAGCCCCAGGTGAGGGGGGACCACACCCCGCTTAGGCTTTCAAAGCCACAGCGGACCCCCTACTGGTTTTTCCTTCTCCCGCCTAGAACTCTAAAACCACCTCTTTAACTCCTATAAGCATTCAAAAAAGTGGGCAGAGATTTCCCTCCCTTCCGTCCCACTTTGACCCATTAAACTCTTGGCCTTAATGGGTGTTAGGTCCCACTGTAAATCAGGTCTTTCTCACCCTTGTACAGGTCTCTCTCTCCCCCTGGGTGGGATCCCGATCCGGTGCCTGTGGCCAATCCTGCTCTCTCACACTCTCCCCATCCTTCTGAACACCCCAGCCACATTCAAACTACCACTCGTTCAATAGGCAAGTCCCACTCCCCAAACAAGGGAGTAAGCACTTTCAGGGAAACTCCGGAGGGAACGGACTTTAAAACCCCCCCTCTGGCCCCCGGGCAAGGAAAAACACACCTGCCTCGACTTTCATGACCATCGCAGACCCTAAAGGCTTCCTCTTCTCCTTTATCTCTCTCAAACTTTAAAAACTCCTGCAGCTGCCGGTTTGCAGCAGGTCCCAGGGGCCCTACGGCTGCTAACCCACAGCGGTTTTAGTAAAATTATCTCTATCTCTTTCTCCCCCCTCCCTAAGGAATCCCACGGCTGCTGGGCCACGCCTGTTGGCCCACAGAGGATTCTAAGGGGTCCCACGTCAAAAACTCTGTTCGACCAGCAGTAAAGATACTCCCCACCTGCCGCCCGGTCAAGTGCTCTCTGTCTGATTCGGGAAATCCTAGTGCTAGGTGCCTTGACCCCTCGGTTCTCCAGGAGAACCCTGACTGTGCCAAACCTCTGTGATGACAGACTTTGCCACAGCCACACTTCTTGGACAGCTGACT
>NW_007249787.1:212122-213517 GCF_000164805.1 Carlito syrichta | reverse complement strand
AATCCACTCACCTCAGCCTCCCAAAGGAATGGGATTGCAGGCTGAGCCACCGAGCCTGGTTGGGAGTGACTTTAAACAGAAGCAGAGGAAGGCCTGACAGCCAGAGGGCCGTGGCTGAGGGCTTGAGCCCTGAATTCACACCGTGCTCTGTCACCAAAAGGGTGCCTGGAGGGAGAGGGATGGGATGCAGCCCTGGCGCCAGCCTGGAGGAGGCTCCTGCTTCCTGGAGGACGCAAACAGAGAGGGCAGCTGCCCAGGATGTCACGTGGGCGTCCGCCAAGCAGATGCTCCCCAGAGGCCTGAGGCTCGTAGTTGGCCTCACCTGGAGGAGGCCCAGCTCCGCCTCCACCCTACTGTGTGACCCGGCCCGTTCTTCCCCACGCAGAGCTCCAGTCTGCTCCTCTGTGAAGGGGCTGGCGGCAGTGGGAGGGAGCTCCCTGTTACTGGGGGTGACCAAGGGAAGCCACTGCCTGCTGGGGAGGCCAGGGAGACACCTGTGTTTCCCAAGGCCAGGAGCAGGTAGAGAAACCACAGCTTCCTCTGGTTCCAGTGGCGTCCTAGTGGGTAGCAGGAGATGGGTACCCTTCCCCAGAGCACCCACCCTTGGGAGAAGGGAGGGGTTGCCTCTCCTGGGGTCCAGCGACAGCCCCTCAGCAGGAGGTGCTGATCCCGAAAGATCCGTGAAGGAGGCCCCAGCTGAGGAAGTGGCAGGCGCAAAGGCCCCAGGGCAGGCGGGAGCTGGCAGGTCTGGGGAGTGACCAGGCGGCTGGGGCTGGGGTGGAGGGCGCGTGGAGAGAGGTGGGGGGGGCGACGGAGCTGGGCTGGCCCAGGCGGGGCCTTGGGAGGACTTTGGACTTAAGAGCAGCGGGAACACTGGCAGGCCCCGGGCCCAGAGGGCCTGGCAGTGGGAGCGGGCTGGCTGAGGCCTCCCGCACAGCTGGCAACGGGGTGTGTGGGTGGCTCTTCCAGAAGGCTCTTGCATCTCCATGGCTGCTAGTCCTGCAGCACCTCTGAACTCCTGGCAGGGCTGGGGTGGGACCGGGGACAGCGTGTGTCTTGCGGGCACAGAGGTGTGAGACGCCCTTCCATGCCTATCATGAGGGTCATGGCCGCAGTCCTACAGAAGACAAGTGCACAGGAGAAAAACAGAGCACATTTTTTTGTCGGGGTCTTTGTCGCCTGGGCTTGAGTACAGTGGCATGATCACAGCTCACTGCAACCTCAACCTCTTGGGCTCAGGTGATCCTCCTGCCTCAGCCTCCCAAGTAGCTGGGACTACAGGCACAAGCCGCCATGCCCAGCTAATTTTTATTTTTTATTTTTTACTTTTTTTCCGAGTTGGAGTCTCACTCTGTCGCCCAGACTGGAGTGCGGTGGCCGCTCCCGGCCACCGCA
>NW_007249787.1:203365-211899 GCF_000164805.1 Carlito syrichta | reverse complement strand
CAGGCGGGTCTCGAACCCGCGGGCTCAGGCAATCCACTCACCTCAGCCTCCCAAAGGCG
Source organism: Carlito syrichta (assembly GCF_000164805.1). Taxonomy (NCBI): domain Eukaryota; kingdom Metazoa; phylum Chordata; class Mammalia; order Primates; family Tarsiidae; genus Carlito; species Carlito syrichta. Next base: position 211,840 of record NW_007249787.1, on the reverse strand, counting down.
CAGGATTACAGGCTGAGCCACCAAGCCCGGCGTTCAGCTAATTTTTAAAAGAATTTTCTGTAGGCCAGGCACAGTAGTTCATGCCTGTAATCCCAGCAGTTTGGGAGGCCAAGGTGAGAAAATTGTCTGAGCCCACGGGTCAAGACCCGCCTGGGCAGCTTGGTGAGACCTCGTCTCTACAACAAATCAAAAATTAGCTGGGCATGGTGGCATGCACCTATATATAGTCACAGCTACTTGGAAGGCTGTGGCGGAAGGATTGCCTGAGCCCAGCAGGTCGAGGCTGTGGTGACCATGAGTGTGTCACTGTACTCCATCCTGGGTGACAGAGTGAGACTCCAACTCAAAAAAAAAAAAATAACAATTTTTTTGTAGAGACGAGTTCTCACTCTGTTGCCCAGGCTGGTCTCAAACTCCTGGCCTCAATCCTCCTGCCTCAGCCTTCCAAAGTGCTGAGAGTACAGGTGTGCGCCACTGTGCCTGGCCAGAGCACGTGCATTGAAACAAGGTCCACGTGATGTGGGAGCCTTCAGAAGGGAAGACAGAACCCCAGGGCACACGGTCCCCCCAGGCAGAAATGTGGCTGGGCTGAAGGGGTGGGTGACGGGGCATCTGGGCTGGGGAGCAGAGTCCGGGTCCTGGCTCTCCGGGCAGCACCCGTCCTCCCTCCCCCCGTCGGGCCTGTCTCCCAGGGCAGCGAGGTTAGAGACGTATCTCTTGGTGTATGGCAGCTTTGGGCATGGGGTTCCAGTGTCTCTGACTCACCTTGGGGAAGAGGAGCTCTGGTTTCTGACTCGCCTCAGGGAGAAAGGAGGACGAGGGACTTGGCCGCTGAGGCCTTCCTGTCTCCTGTGGCTCGAAGTTCCCGCCTGCCGGCCTGCCATCCTCTGGGGCGTGGCTTTCTGAGCCAACACGTGCCCCTGGAGCGGGTGCCTGCGGCCCGCCAGGTACTGCCTGTAACACCTGAATTCCCCGTGAGTGGAGCTCATGGGCCCATTTGACCGATGAGGAAACTGAGGCGCTTTGAGAAGAAAAGAGATTTGACCGATGAGGAAACTGAGGCGCTTTGAGAAGAAAAGAGATTTGCTCAGGGTTGTGCAGCTGAGAGCTGGACTCCAAGATCTGAACCCCCAGTTTCGAGAGGTCCCCGTTCCCATGCCCCCGGCCACCTGCTGCGCCCGCTCACACCAGAGGGCGCGGAACGGCAGCTCCGTCAGCTAGGCCTGAGCGTGCTGTGCACCTGGCAGCCACAAGGAAGCAAGGACGCTGGGTGGGTCGCCACTCTTGAAAACCTGAAGTGGAGAGATTTCACACAAGAATCCAGACTCCTGGCCGGGCTCACCCTGTAATCCCTACACTTTGGGAGGCTGAGGTGGGAGGACCGCTTGAGCCCAGTAGTTCAAGACCAATGTGGGGGACACAGTGAGACCTTGTTTCTACAAAAAGTCAAAAAATTAGCCAGACCTGGTGATGTGTGCCTGTAGTCCCAGCGACTCAGGAGGCCGAGGCAGAAGGATCGCCTCAGGAGGAGGAGGTCGCGGCTGCAGTGAGCCCTGATGGTGCTACTGCGCTCCAGCCTGGGTGACAGAGAGCCTGACTCAAAACAACACAGACTCCTCCTATCTCATAAAAGTGGAGGGTCTGGCAGTGCCCGGCGACATGTGGGGGTGGTCCTCACCTGGCCTGTGCCCGAGCTGCTGCTACGGGCAGGGGACAGACCAGAAGTAGCCGCTGAGCCTGGGGGAGTGGTCCGGACACATGGTCTTCCCTGGGAGTGGAGGTCCCATTTCATTTTTTGTTTTTACTTATTTTCTGAGTTAGAGTCGCACTATTGCCCAGGCTGGAGTGCAGCCTCGACCTGCTGGGCTCCGGCGATCCTTCCGCTTCAGCCTTCCGAGTAGCTGGGACTACAGGTGTGGCCCACCGTGCCTGGCTAATTTTTTGACTTATCGTAGAAACACGATGTCGCCAAGTTGCCCAGGCTGGTCTCCAACCCTTGAGCTCAGGTGATCCTCTCACTTCTACCTCCCAAAGTGGTGGCACGAGCCGCCACGCCTGATAGGGGCCCAGTTTCAATGGAATATAGCCAGTCTTCTGGGCCTCGGTTGCCTCCTGTGCTCAGCCTGAGATAGTCTCAGCTCCACCAGCCCTGGCGGTTGTGGGGGCCAAGCCTCCACAGCGTGTACACTGGCGGTTGTGGGGGCCAAGCCTGTACAGTGGGTGTGATGGTTTGGCCCTGGCTCCTTCTCAGCCATTTATCGGGCTCTTGTCACAACCCCCACACTTTCCTGACCTGGCTCCATTTCATCTTCACAGCCACCCTGTGAGGGGAGCTGCTTGATTCCACCCATTTCACAGATGGAGAAACTGAGGCGGAGAGAGGTTGGCTGACTTGCCCAGGACCACACAGCTCGTGTGGCCGAGAGGACTTGGAGCCCGGGCGGTCAGGCCCCGCGGCAGGACGTGCTGTGATTGTCGGTGGTGTTGTCTAGCCAGGGCCCTGCTGGGGCAGGCTGCTTGTTTTGGGCTCTCAGACCAGGAAAGGCTCTGGTGGCCACTTCGCCAGTGCCACCATTTTACAGATGGGACCCTGAGGCCCAGAGGGGCTGGTCCATGCCCCCCTCACCTGGCAGGTAGACTTGGCGAATCCCTAACACCCAGCCTGGGTGAGATGAGGAAGGGGTGGGGGCCCCTTGGAGGTCTGGCCGCAGCTCTGCACGTCTCGCCTGTGCCTCTGGCCCGAGCGCCAGGAGGCAGCAGTCTTGCTGGGAGTGGCCAGGCCTGCTGGGCCTCACAGGGCCGTGTGCTTCAGAGCTGTTCCCACTCTGCTCTTCCTGGGCCTCAGTCTTCACGCCTGTAAAATGGGGACAGTCACAGTTCCTGCCCTGTGGTCATGGGGGAGGGGCACCCAGAAGCCTGGAGCCTGGCTGCCGGCCCCGCCCTCCCACGGCCCAGGGGACTGGGTTTCTGGTGGGAGGTGACCCAGACCTCGTGGCCCGCGGTCCTCTGGCCCGCCAGGGTCTGCAGGAGGCTGCTGGGCAGCCTGGGTGGGCCGTGCCTGCTCTGCTCCCCCGCAGGCCGGGAGGTGACAGGCATGGGGCCTCACTCGCCGGGCAGTGCTCACTGGGCTTTTTCAAGCAGGCTGCCAGCACGCCCACTTTCCAGATGAGGAACGAGGTGCAGAGGGGCCCAGGGATTGGGCTGTGGGCCCAGAGCCGGGCGGGGGACACGGGGAGCCGCCCTGGGCCTCCTGTGTGGGAAAGAGGAAGCAGAAAGAAAGGGACGTCCGCCGGAGGCCTGGCGGTTTCCTCTCGAGGCAGGAGTGCGAGGAGGAAGAGGAGGCGGCCGGCAGGACGCGGCCGGCGGGAGGGGCGGCCTGGTCCAGTCCGCTGCTGCCCTTGGAGCTGTGCAGCCTTGGGAGGGGCACCTTCCCCTCTCTGTGCCTCGGTTTCCTCAGGTAAACCTGGCTGCATGATGGCTTCTGCCTTAGGCCAGCCACGCACTGGCCGGGAGTGTCTGAGCCGAGCCTGGAGGGCAGTGCCCAGCGACACGCGGCTGTTGTCATCGGTGCCATTAATTTGTTCATTGTGTTGACGTGGCAGGCGCCACATCTGACACCCCAACAGGGAGGAGGGCACAGTTAGGCAGCATCTCACAGATGAGGAACCAGGCCCAGAGAGGGCGAGAGACCTGCCCACAGCCACACAGCTGGCGGTTGGAAGTGGCAGGCATGGAGCCGCGTGCGGGCCTACCGAGGCTGGGGAGCCTGGCCGTTTGGGCCCCGAAACAGGAGGAGAAAGACCCCTCCCGTGCCTTCCACCCAGCAGGCCTCCACAGTGCAGAGTCCAGAGGTCCCTGTGTCAGAGGCTTCAGCGGCCGGCGGCTCTCTGGACCCTCCTCTTGCTGGGGGCCGGGGCAGAGGGCTCCCAGGATGAGGTTGGGTCCTGTCCGCACTCCGCCCTGGGCTGCTGTGTGGCCAGGGTAGGGCCCCACCCCTCTCTGAGCTGTGAAGCGGGCTCCCGGGGCTGGTCTGGGCCTTCCGGAATGACGAGGGAATAGGGGTTGGGTGGGGCTCCCTGGGGCCCCCGAGCGCGCACGGCCAGCCCCCCGGCCCCTTCCTGGCGTTCTCATAAAGTTGTTTTTGAAAAAGCGCTTTGCCCCTCAGAAGAAACCCCGACCACGCTGCCAGCACGGCAGAGGGCAGCGGGAGCTTCCTCTCAGCCCAAGTTCTAGATTCCAGACTCGAAAGTGCCCAAGTCCATCGGGGAAGGGGCTCACGGGACCAAGTTGTCGTGGTGTGTCCTGCCGCCTGGGGAACGTGTCTCCTCCCATTCTGCGCTCAGGCCTGCTGCCAGCTTTTTGGAAGTTGGTCTTGCATTTTTGTGTGTCTGGGGGGCTGGGTGTTGGGGTGAGGCCCTCATGAAGTCAGGGCAGAGCTTGGCGGCCAGGGTCAGGGCCTGGGGACCAACGGCAGGTGGACAGGTCTGGGTTCAGGCCTCTGGTGTCCGTGCCGGATGGCTCTGGGCCGAGAACTAGCCTCAGTGGCACATGGTGGAAAATGGGTTGCCAACTCTTGCCTTGCCGGGTGGTTTGGAGCTGAAAACAGGCTCAGGGAGGACCCAGCACGTGTGTTCCCCCGGCCCCCCGGGGCGGAAGAAGGGGAAGGAAGCCTCCAGAGCCAGAGGTGGGTTCCCAGCACCCTCCTGGGACAGGCGGAGCCGGGCTGGGCTGGAAGTTCCCCGCCCACGTCTCGGTGAGTGGAAAGCCTCGCCGTCTGACAGGGCCCTGGGGCCTCCTCGCCAGGCCGGAGGGGCTTCCTTCTGGGGCCCCCACCCCTTTTCCTACCTCCCGCCTGAGCTGGGGAGGAGGCCGCGGCCCCGAGGGTCGCCTCTGGAAGCAGTGGGCGATGGCCCTGCGCCTGTCCTGTGGCCACTGCCTGCGGTCTCCTCCCCGCCTGGACTGGAGCCCGCCTGGGCCTCCCGCTGCGCGAGGACCGCGGCCTCAGGGATGCACAGGCGCTGGGCCTGCCTGTGTCGCCTGCACGCCCGTGTCATCTGGGAAACGGCGCCTGGCTGCCCGCCGCGCCTCTGAGTCCCCGGCGTTCGGTTTTGGTTTTCAGCTCACAGCAGAAATGACTTCACATCCCAAGCCCCGCCCCACCCGGAGACCCCAGCAGGCTGTTGTGTGGGCGTCTGCCCTCCTGTGTGTGGCCTCCCCGCCACGTCCCTTCAGCGTCACCCTGTGTTCTCCTGGCAGTTCCGGAGCCCCCACCAGGCCCAGCTTTGACACCAGACACGCAGTGGGGAGTTGCGGGCCGCGACTCGGCCCCAGCTTCCCACTACACGTGTCTTGTGTGTTTTCTGTGCTCGTCAGCATTTTTCAGGAATGCCTGTTTTTAGCCGGGTGCAGGGGCTCAAGCCTGTCATCCCAGCACTTTGGGAGGCTGAGGTGAGGGGACTGCCTGAGCCCAGGAGTTCGAGACCCGCCTGGGCAAGTCTCTACAATAAATCAAAAAATTAGCTGGGCGTGGTGGCACGCGCCTATGGTTCCAGCTACTTGGAAGGCTGAGGCGGAAGGATCGTCTGAGCCCAGCTGGTCTGGGCTGTAGTGGCTGGGAGCGTGCCACAGCACTCCAGCCTGGGCAACAGAGTGAGACTCCGACTCGAACAAAAAAGTCTTTTTTTCATACTGACTGCAGTATTACAGTTTTACAGACAGGCCATGACACTGACCAAGCCTGTCACTCAGCCCCTGTTCTGGCTGTTTCTGGCTATTTGCTGTCATGGCCGGCCCCTGGGCTGCCCATCTTGGGCATGAGTCTTGGTACCCAGCTCTCCTGCCGTCCTGGGCCAAGTTCTTGAAGGGGTGTGCTGGGCCAGCCCTTGCCAGCCGCCCAAGACCCCCATGCTGCTGGCTTTTTTTTGAGTCGGAGTCTCACTCTGTCGCCCAGACTGGAGTGCCGTGGCCGCTCCCGGCCACTGCAGCCTCGGCCTGCTGGGCTCCGGCGATCCTTCCGTCTCCACCTTCCGAGTAGCCGGATCTGCAGGCACGCGCCACCACGCCCGGGTATCCGTCAGCTTTTCAGAGATGTCATTGACACGCCGCTAAGCTCACTGGGGTATAGAACGTTCACAGACTCGCGCAGCCAGCCCTCACCACGGGTCCACTCTGGACCGTCTCATCCTTGCACCCACGGGCAGTTGTTCCCTTCCAGCCCCGGAACCCAGCCACGTTCTGCGTGCATCTGTCTCCCTGCTTGTTTCACACCCTTGGAGCCCCAAAACCCAGCATTGCCTGGGAGCATCTTCTTCACACCACATTGCGCGTCCAGGGCACCAAGGGCACAGCCTGTGTCAGTGCTGATTCCCTTTCACGACCAAGTAAGACTCCCTAGCGTGGACTGCCTCCACTTGGCTGGTCCAGTCGTCGGCAGCTGGTCCCTCCGCTTTCCGGCTGGGCTGCCGTGCCCGTGTGTGGGCGCTTCTTCCTTTCTCCTGGGCGTGCCCCTGGGAATGGAACTTCTGGGTCATGTGGCAACTCTGTGCTTAACACTTTGAGGAGCTGCCAGCCCATCTTCCCCGGCAGCCGCACAAGGTGACATTCCCTGGCCGTGCCCAAGGACCCCAGTCCGCTGTCCGGGGTCCTGCCATCCCGGTGGGTGTGAAGTGGCACCGTTCTGGTTTCCCTTTGCACCCCTGATGGTCTTTCACCTGCTTAGCAGGCATTTCTAATGCTTTCTGATAGATCCTTTGCAAGTAGCCTTCCAGAACACATATACTCGTTTCTCTCTTACCACTCATGGTGCCAGGAATTTTCACGTTAAGGTCTCACTGTCGCCCAGGCTGGATTGTAGTGGTGTAATCATTGGCTCACTGCAGCCTCGACCTTCTGGGCTTGGGGAGCCTTCCACCTCAGCCTCCCGAGTGGCTGGGGCTTCAAGTGCACACCACACTCGGCTAATTTTTTTGACTTTTTGAACAGACAAGGTCTCACTATGTTGTCCAGGCAGGTCTTGAACTCCTGGGCTCAAGCAGTCCTCTCACCATGGTCTCCAGAGTGCTGGGATTACAGGAATGAGCAGGGTTTTCTTTTTAAAAAAACTTGTCAGTCCTTTCTCATTATGTGATTGACCATTTTCCTTTTTTTAAAAATTGAGATTTAATTCACATGCCATAAAATTCACTTGTTTGTACCAATTTGTCTATTACTACATTAACACAATTGTGCACCACCCCCACTGTCTCATTCCAGACATTCCTGTCACCCTAGAGAGAGGTCTCATACCCGTTAGCAGTCAGCAACCCTTCCCCCAGAGCCACTAATCTACTTTCCGTCCCTGTAGACGTTGACTGTTTCTCTTACGCTTCCTGGTCATACACGTGTTGTGTGACCTACCAGACCATCGACTCTGCATGCTCTTCCTTTGCGTTTTTCTTGTTAATTTGTAAACACTCTTTACATGGCGTGGATATTAGCTCTGTCACAGTTGCAGGTATTTCCCTGGTTCTCTGTCTACTCTGCTGTTTTGTTCCCATGTTTCTTGGCCTGTGGGGGTTTGCAAGTTCCAGGCAGTAAAATCCAGTGATCTTTTCCCTCATGGTCTCATTCTGCCTTTTCTGCTTGGATCGGCCTTCCCCACCCCAGGTTTTATTCTGGTTCTGTCTGGGTTTCCTTTTTCACTTTTAATCCAGCTGGCTTTTATTCTTTGTGGCTGGTGTGATTTCCTGTTGTTCTGTGATGTCAGTGAGAAGCTGTGTCAAGCCCTGTCGCATTGTAAGTGCTCAGGAAATTCGAGCTAAAGATAATAGTAATGGCAGGCTGTGGTGGGGGAGGGCTGCTGGGAAGGGCGTGGGTTCCGGCCTGTGGCTGTTCCACTGGCTGCATCCCCCCAGCCCAGGTGCCCCCCTTTCACCTTTTCTTCCGAATCATCATTCTTCGAAGGCAGGCAGTGGCCACCGCCCTCCGGGCTCTGGGGGGTCTTGGTGGTGGTGAGCCCCTCCCCTCAGGTTACTTGTTTCCTAACCACAGCCTTTCCCACCCTTGCTGGGCCCCGAGCTGTCGCTCGGCCGGGGCTTCCCCCAGCGGGCCATGGCTCTGTGAGGGCGTGGGTGCCCTGCTCAAGGGCTGGGCAGCACCGGGCTCCTGGCCCGGCCGGTGTTCCAGACTCAGACTGGGCCCCATCGACTGTCCTCGGTTTTCTGAACACACTGAGCACGCTGCCAGCGTGGGGAGCTGGCTCGCCCCATCCTTGCGAGGGCCTGGGCCCTCTCTTCTCGTCCGAGGGCTGTGGACAGCCTGGTGCCTGGGTCTGGGGTGTCCACGGGACTGCAGTGGCCTAGGGAAGGCGTGGCCAGGCAGAGGCGTGGGCTCAGCCCGGCTGCGGGGGCGGGAGAGTCCTGCAGGACGGATGGGAGCAGCAGGTGGCCTCGTGGGGCGCGGCTGGCGTGGCTGGCGGCCGGGGGACGGGGGGGGGGG
>NW_007249787.1:185458-203342 GCF_000164805.1 Carlito syrichta | reverse complement strand
GGGGTGGGGAGGGCCTGGATGGGGCCCGGTGGCCCTGCGTGTGCTGAGCTGAGTGCTGCCCAGAGACGCCACTCTGTCCCTGGGCCCGCGGGGACTGCCAGTGCAGGGGGCTTGAGAGTGTGTGCAGGCTAGCGGCCGGCTCCAACCCAGCAGTCATGTGTCCTTGTTTGGACCGAGACCCCCCACTGGCCAGAAACAGTGCCCTGGTGAGCGCACGGCTTGGCCAGGCTTGGAGGGGACAGCGGGGTCACCTGAGGCCACCACTGTGGACCTGGCTCCCCACCCCCAACTCCCACCTGCGGGCAAGAGCAGCGGGAAGGTGCTGGAAGGGCCAGCCAAGTGGAGCGCGGCCCCTCCTGGCCATTGGCGAGGCGGCCGCCCGCATGCTGCCCCGCGGGGGTCCCGTCTCAGGCTGGGGTTGGCGCTGGGGACCCCAGCTGGCCCTGTGCGCCTGTGAGGCCCTCTCTGTGGGGTCCCCTCCGGGGCGCCTGTCCCTGGGGGAGGCACCCGTGTCTGAAAGGGGCTCTGTGTCCCTGGCACTGCGCTGTGCTGCGGGGTGGTCTCTGTCTCTCTGAGGGGCTTTGTGTCTGTGTCACTGAGGTTCTGTCTTTCTGACGCTCCCAGGGGCCCGCGCCCGAGGGTCTGGCTGGTCTCCCCGGGGAAGGGCAGGCTGGCAGCGTGTGCCCTGATCCCACCCGCAGCCGCCGCGCAGGGTGTGGCCTGGGTCCACCTGCTGGGACGGCCGGGGCTGGCTCCGCGCAGGGCCGTGGTGTTTGGGGGTGTCTCACTCGCACGTCTGTCTCTGCCCGCCGGTGGGGAGGTCTCTGTTTCCGCCACTGCTGACTGGGCCTGTGTGGCTTTTCTGGAAGCCTCCCGTCTGCCCTGCTCCCCTGTGGGGAGAGGGAGCATGAGGCAGTGGGCAGCCGAGGGGGCGTGGGCCGGTGGGGGCGTGGGGGAGCTCGGGAGGGCGCTGGGGCCAGGCCGGGTGCTCGGGGGGTTCACATGCAGAGGCCCGGGAGTGGGGCCCACCGGCGCCCTGGTCTCCAGGGGAGAAGCAGAGCCCAGAGAGGCAAGGCCTCGTGCTCAGGCAGACGGGGGCGGGGCGCCTGGTGGGCGGGGCAGGAGTGCCTGGCCGTGGCCTTCGCGGGCCCCACGGGAGATGGGGAGCCAGGGGACGAGGGCACTCGCCGCCCCCCGCGTCTCCCCCGCACCCCGGCACCGGGCTCGGGCTCCAAGCACGCGCCCAAGAGCTCGCCCAGCTCTTCCCTGTACCTCCTGTGGGCCCGGCCTGTGCTGGGCACCCCTGGGAACGCCGCTCGGTGCCCCCGTGCAGCCCAAAGAACCCTCCCAGCCAGATGGTGGCGGCAGCCACGTCGTCAGGAAAGCATGGCGGCCACGATAAGCCCGGTGCCGAGGGAGAGGCACAAGTGTCACGCTCACCATGACTTGGTGGCCAGGGAAGCTCCCTGGAGGAGGGGCGGTTTCTCGGTGGATACTGCACGAGCAGAGCCACGTGCCCGCAGCATCCTGCCGGCAAGGGAGGAGTGTGGTCACCTCACAGGCTGACCGAGGAGGGGAGAGGGACGGTGCTTGTGTGGCGGCCACTGTGTATCTAGACGCTGGAGCCAGGGACGGCCTCCCTGAGGAGGTGATGCTTGAGCTGAGGCCTGAGTCGGAGGAGAAGCCAGATCTGCAAAGATGTGGGGGAACTGCCTTGCGAGGGGACAGCGGAGTGCAGGCCCCGAGCGTGGCTGGAGCAGAGCGAGCAAGGGACTTTCACGAGCCTGGGGAGGTGACAAGGGTCTCTGGGCGAGATGAAGGCCACAGGGAGGTGTGTTGCTCCCCAGAAACGGCTCACTCTGTGCCCAGGTGGGAGGACAGTGGCGTGATCACAGCTCACTGCAGCCTCGACGTCCTGGGCTCGAGTGAGTCCTGAGTCACTGGGCTTACAGGCCTGCACTCCCATGCCTGGGTACCAAGGGAGTTTTGAGCCGCACAGGAGGGTGGGCCGGGACAGCAGGGTGGGGTGGACGCATCTGGGAGCAGGCTGACAGGACCGATGGGGTGGGGGCACCCGTTTTCTGGCCTGGCCCCTCACCCCACAGTGGGGTTCCCTGGGCTGGGAGGAAATCCAGGCCGCCGGGCCTGAGCCTCGCCCCAGCCTCCACCATTCTGTCTCTGCAGGACGGGCCATGCCCTCCCCTTAGGTCTTCCGTGGCTCTCAGCACTGGAGAGTCCTCTCAGGCCCTGCAAGCTGCACGCCCGCGGGCTGCACGTCTGCCAGGGCCCACACCGCAACGCGCGTCGGCTCCCTTCCGCGGCCACAGCAGGCTCCACGTGCTGTGTGCTGTGCCCCGTCTCCTGGGAAGGGCTCTGGGCCTCAGTCCCCTCGTTTGCGAAGCGGAGGGCACTCAAGGCTCGCTCGGAGCCCACCCAGGGCCGGTGGCCGGTCTTTCTCCCTTGCGGGTCCGACCTGCCTTCGTGCCCAGGGCTGGCCTTCACCTTGCGGCTTGGTCCCGCCACACCCTTTCCTCCGTGACGTGGTGCTCATTCTGGGGCTTGGAAGGCTTCAGGAAGCTGCTGACCTGGGAATCTCACAGTCCAGAGCGCCAGGCTGCGGTGCCCGCCCACCCTGAAGGTGGCCGTGTCCCCTCCAGCCGCAGCCCCCTGCCACTGCCTTCTGGCTCTGATGCCCCCGGGCTCCACTGTGGGGCGTGAGCGCCCAGCACACGTGGACAGCCCCGCACCACTGGCCAAGCAGAAAGGAAGGAGGCCTTCCCAGGGTACCAAGGGCGGGGATGGGGAGAGGAGTGCAAGGAGGCGGCCCGGGCAGAGCGGCCCTGCCCCCCCGAGACACCCCGCAGCCTTCCCGTACCTCCTGGGAGTGCCTCTGCACTGTCCTGGAGGGGCCTGGCGTTGCTATCCCTCCTGCGAAGTGGAGGCTGGGGCCAGGACAGAGGCCCACACCTCAGGCGGGGAGGCTGCCCGGTGCCGGCTGTGCAGACCTGAGGGGCTTCTGGGCAGGCTGCTGGGTGGCTTCCACCCCCTGGGCGCAGTCTTGCTTGCCCACTTCAGAGGAGGGCAGAGAAGAACCCTGCTGGGGAAGAGGCGCAAGATGAGGGCCTTCCTCACCTCCGCCCATGCCGCCCTGGGTTGGGAACAGGGTCTGCGAGAGGCCACAGTCGGGGGAATGCATGGGCGCAACAGATTTCTCTGCTGCAGGACTTCTCAGAGCCTTTGATGGGCTGCTAGACAGTGCGATTCTCTCCTCTCTTGGAGAATCCCTGTGTTGGCTGCTCGGAAGCTCTGAGACAAATCTGGCAAGCGGGGCTCTGGCCTGTGTTCCCGAGTTGTCTGCCCACCCAGGCCTGTCAGCGTGTCTCTGTAACCTGACTAAACTTTTTTGGAACAAGTCAGGTCTTTTCTTTGAGGTTGACTTTTCGATACCAGCCTGCAAGCCTGGAGCAAGCACTGTCTATTCCTGGTTCACACAGGCAGCACCCACTCCAGGCCCTGGGCTGGGAGATCCAGCCGTCCGGGACCGGGTGCCGGGACTTGCTGTCTGTTCAGTCCCTTCCCGCCGCCCCCCGCCCCGGAGGGTCCCCAGGTTCCTGGAAGGACATGGCCTCGAGGGTCCCGAGTGCAGAGCTGGGCCCCTCCGGCCTGGCTCCAGGTGCTGCTGCCGCCCGCTGCCGCCTCCCAAGGGCCTGGGTGTGGCCGAAGCGTGGCGGGTGCCAGAGGGTTGGCTGGGGCCATGTCCCATTCCTGCCCCACGCTGCTGCTTGCAGATGAGTGAGTCTCGGGAGCCCTGGGGGTGGTAATTCTGCCGGTCCCGGGTTGGGCGGTTCTCTCCCCAGGGCTAGCAGCCACGCCCCCCCAGTGAAGTGGATGCTGTCCTCCAGTGCTGCCCCCGCAGGAGGGGTCAGTGGCAGGCCGGCTTTTGCCCCAGGTGATGGGCGCCCCTCCGCCTGGCAGTGAGTCCAGGCTGGGGCCCACAGCCTCAGGCTGGGCCTCCCTCCTTGCTGTGGGGGCTGGGCTTGGCGCACGCCGGCGTGCTTCCCCACCTCGGGGCCTTGGCAATGCCAGCCCTGTGCCTGGAGTTTGAGGTCTGACCACGCTGTCTCCGGCCGCTCGCTGCTGCCCCCAGCCCAGCCCACCTGTCCCGGCTTTTGTCTGAGCGGAAGTCCCGGGAGGACTCGGCCCGTTGGCTGGTCTGCTGGGGCTTGAGGGAACGGGCAGTGACAGACCCAGCAGGGTAGGTGCAGCCTGGGGCCTTGGGCGATGCTCGGAGGGCCATCCGGCCCCAGGACATGACTCTGCCCTGTCCCTTGGCTCACAGGAAGGCTGCCAGAGGGAGGCGAGGCCAAGAGAGACGGGGCGGCTTCTCGCCTGTCACTCATTCCCTTCCGGGCAGGCAGGCGGGGCCCTCGGGCGAGCAGGGGTCGCAGAGGACTGTGCGCACCGCCTCCTTCCAGGTGTCCCAGGGAACAGGAGACGACGGGCCCGGAACCTGCGCGCTGTCCTGTGCAGAAGCACACGGAGCCTCCTGCCCAGCTTCCGTGCCCACCAAACAGACCCGGCGTCCTGGCATTGCTCGCCCTGCCCCGTGTGTTCTGGGTCTTCCTCGGCCAACGCTGGGGCCCCGAGATCACTCTGCAGTCGCCTCGAAGTATGTTTTCTTTCAGTGTAAATGCCCTTCTTTTCCTTTTACCGTGTTCCGGGCAGCAGGTAACCACATCAGTTGTGTTAGTGGGAAAGGAACAAGTCACAGAAGGGGACACTGGGTCTGTAAGGCTGAGAACAGCCAGGCGCGTGCTTAGCGCCTGGGCCACTGGGAAGGGACTCTGCGACTTGCTGGCTGTCCAGACTGGGGGAGACCCAAGCAGTCCTGAACGTGTGACAGTGGCTGCCAGTCTCGCCGTCTGCTTGCACTCGCTCTCCCAAGCATTGTCACCCCTGTGGAAAGTGAGCTCTGTCTTCCAGATGGCAAAACGAACACAGCGAGTGGGCTGAGCCCGGGTCCAGGACCATACGGGAAATGGCAGTGTCAGGGCCGAACCCTACAGCCCAGAGAGTACGAGACCCACAGCGTCGGGGATCAAGTTAGCTGTGGAAATACAAGCCCTACTTTTGGGGCAGTGTCAGAGCTGCTGCATCTTTGAGCTTCCTAGCAGCCAGAGCAAAAAAAAATAAATAAATAAAAAGGGAAATGGATTATTCTGACTGGAGTCACAGTGGCCATAACAAACAGCAGCCAGCTGTTTGGATGCTGGGAGCTGAGAATATGGACTCCCCAGAAGTAGATGCTGCAGGATGTGGTGGGTGACATTCTACTGCTCACACCACAAGTGCCTGAAAGGGCTTGGCCGCTCTGATCACTCAACCCTAAGGTGACTCTAGGCTCGGTCTGGGGAGCAGCTGCTTGCTGGCTAGGCTTGACCTTCAAGGCAGGTGGAGTCGAGAGCATGGGAGGACCGCCTGCAGCCCCCGTGTTCCTCCAGCTGCTGACACTTCCCAGTCACGCGTCTCCCACCACGTAGCTCAAGCCCTGGGCACCTGCGGCTCCTCCCGCACGGTGGCGGCTGCTCCTGAGTTTGCTCTGTGACTGGGCCATCTGGCTGGGGTTATGGCCACAGCCTGGGCAGGGCCTCTGCATGCCCTCAGGACAGACCTGAGGACACCCTCCCCACCAAGCAGCACGGCGGCTGCCACACGCACTGACATGTGGCGGGCTTGGGTTGAGATGGCGGCTCTTGCCGTCGCCGTGGGGGCGGAGCACCCCCGACTGTGCAGCCAGCAGACAGGTGGCAGCCAGGGTTGGCTGTGGGTGAGGAGGGGAATCCTCTCTTCACCGCCCAGCCTGCTCAGCAGTTCCTCGGCACAGGGGGCGGAGCCAGCTCAGAGGGCCCCACAGTCAGAGTGAAACTGGCGGCTTTGCTGGTTAATCTCAGCACTCACATCCACTCACATGGGGCTGGAGCGGAACTGAAAGGGAGACCAGGCCTGTTCCCCTCCAAGGCCTGGCCAGCTTCCTGCCCCTGACACCGGAGGCTGGGAGCCAGTGGGGAGGGCGGGCAGCCGGCCGGAGAAGGAAGCAGCCCTTCTTACCTTCCCCATTTTGCAGACAGGAAGTGGAGGCTCTGTGGGGCTGGCCGGGGACACGGTCAAGAGAGCAGAGGCCCCCTTCCCCACCCGATCTGGCCTCACTCTGCCCTGCCCCATCGTGGCTGCGGGACCTCGGGGAGGGGGACAGAGGAGTCCTGGCTGGGGCTGGCCACTTAGGCTGGCACAGGCTAGTCAGGCAGCGTCTTCCAGCTTCCTTCCCTCCTGTGTAACATCAGTGAGGCAAGGCGGGAGCCGGGTCCGCGCTCGGAGCTCCTGGAGCTGCCTGTCCGTCTCCCTGGCTGCGGGGAGGGCCCTCTGGCAGGTGGGGCGTGGGCAGGAGGCGGGTGGCCGGGCTGTTGGGTTCTGATCCTGCCATTAGAGGTGCCTGGGACCTGTGCCCAAAGAAAGGTGAGATATGGTTTTGGGGACTGAGTCTGCACCATCTTTTGGAAAGGCAAATCCTGTCCAAGATGTGCCCTTTGGGGCTGAGGTGAGGTCTGGCACCTGAAGCCACTGGGGCGGGAACATGCCTGTTGGCCTGCCTCTGGTTTCTGTCCTCCCAGCATGCTTGTCAGAGGCTGCGATGTTCCAGAGTGCCTGGAGGGAGGAGCCCAGTCGGCCACCTCTGTCCATTCCTGTCGCATCTTGGGCTCCCTCCCCCTTCTCGCCTTTTGGCCTCTGCTGGAAGCAGCTATCAGCCATCTATCTCATGACCCTGAAGAAGCAATCTTATCGGTCTCATCACAAGAGGAAGTACAGGACAGAAGGGCAGGGGAGGGTGAACCCCTGACTGAGAAAACTCCCACCCCACGCTGGCTCCTGGGCTGGGAGGTGCCCGAGAACAGGGGCATCTCCAGGGTCAGCTGCGTTTTGGTCCAGGCAGGCCCCGAAGAGTTGTTCCTGCTGGCAGAGGGGCAGGTGGCCAACCCCTACCCACCCTGCAAGGGGCCAAGGGCTTGTGGTTTCAGGGCTGGCTATCCCTTGGGCCAGCCCTCAGGCTTCGCCCCTCTGGGCTTGGTGCGATGCGTGTTCAGCTGCGAACATACCCTGATGTCAGCAGGCATCTGGGCCAGAGCTGGAGTTCCGCCTGCAGGTCCAGGGGCAGGGGGCTGGGAGGCCTGGCCCTCAGCAGCTCCGGGGAAGGGCGCTGGGGCCTCTCTCCAGGCTCGATGCCAGCTCAGCAGCACATGGAAGCCCACTCTGCCAGCAGGGCTCTTGGGACAGCAGACAATCTCAAGCCCAGTAGAAGCAGCGCTAGGGACAAGACTTGAGTGCCACCTCTTGATCTCACAGAGCTCAAAGCCCAAGCTCCAAGCAGCCTGCTCCAGCATCCAGGAGGTCCGGCGCTGCACACGCCTGGAGATGCCCGACAACCTTTACACCTTTGTGCTGAAGGTTAGCGGCGGGCTTTCCACACCCTGGGGTGGTATGGACATGTGCTTTAGACCCACAACTCCCTTCCTCTCCGCCAGGTGAAGGACCGGACAGACATCATTTTCGAGGTGGGAGATGAGCAGCAGCTGAATGCGTGGATGGCCGAACTCCGGGAGTGCACAGGCCGAGGGTGAGGCCCAGGCCCTGGCCGCGGCCCAGCCTTTACTGCTAGCCCTGACCAGCCCAGGTCCCTAACCTCAGCCTCTTTCCCAGCAGGCTGGAGAGCACAGATGCAGAGCTGCATACACCCTCAGCCCTGGAGCCCAGCACATCCAACTCCCCAAGGGGCAGCATGGATTCCCTGAACCAAGGTGAGTGAGCCAGTGGTCAGACCGCTGTCCTCCAAGTGTGCCAGAACTCAGCTCCACCCAGGATCTGGGCTCTCACATGGGGACACTGTCACCGATGATCTCCAATAGGTGCTTCTCCCGGGGGCTTGCTGGACCCAGCCTGCCAGAAGACAGAGCACTTCCTGTCCTGCTACCCCTGGTTCCATGGTCCCATCTCCCGAGTGAAGGCAGCCCAGCTGGTTCAGCTGCAGGGCCCCGATGCCCATGGCGTGTTCCTGGTACGGCAGAGTGAGACCAGGCGTGGGGAATACGTGCTCACGTTCAACTTCCAGGGTATAGCCAAGGTACGGGGCAGGGCAGGCAGGGCTGTGCCAAGCCTCTCGCTGGAGTCCAGGGTCCTCGGGGACAGCCCTCCCACCGTCTTCTCCTCCCACAGCACCTGCGCCTGTCGCTGACCGAGCGGGGCCAGTGTCGCGTGCAGCATCTGCACTTTCCCTCGGTGGTGGACATGCTGCACCACTTCCAGCGCTCGCCCATCCCGCTTGAATGCGGCGCCGCCTGCGACGTCCGGCTCTCCAGCTACGTGGTCGTCGTCTCTCAGCCACCAGGTGTGACCCTGCTGCCCTGTGCTAAAGGGGGTGGCCGGCACAGGGAAACTGGGTAGAGGGTGAACCCTTGCTGAAGACCCCGGGGGCCTCCTAGAGGTCTTTTGTGTCCTGTTAGCACTTGCGTCAAAACACTGACAGTGTGGTTTCTCTCGGTCACTTGTCCCAGGTTCCTGCAACACTGTCCTGTTCCCCTTCTCCCTCCCCCGCTGGGATTCAGAGCTGGGCCTTGCCCACCTCGGCTCTCCTGGCTGTCCCCGGGGCTTCGGCCCAGAGGGCCTCCCAGGCCGATCCTCGCCCCCAGAGCAGATCTTCCACCTCGTGCCTTCGCCCGAGGAACTGGCCAACAGCCTGCGGCACTTGGAGCCTGAGCCCGTGAGTCGAGCCCGGGACTCCGACTACGAGATGCACGCGTCCTCCCGGAGCCACCTGCGGGCCATAGACAATCAGTACACGCCACTCTGATGGTGAGGCGCCCCAGGCCTTGAGACGCCATCAGGAGCACAGAGACGTGAACTTGTGAATGTAACGATCTTTCCTTCTTCCAGAGAGATTTAAGGGGCACTGGTAACTGCACGTTCTAGTTTGGAGGTGACCCTTCTATTGGGCCTGTTAAAGGGCCTCCTGTTAAGTTTCACCCATCACCTGGCTTTCTCCTTACTGTTTACAGGTGTCGTTCTTGTTCGCAGATGCCACTAGCTTCTGCCCTGGGTCCCCCAGACCAGTCCCCATCCCTCTTGGAGGAGGAGGTGGGGTGAAGGCCAGAGCTGGCAGTGGAAACGTTCTTTTTTTCACTGGCACTGTTACAGACGATGACAGACTTTCTATGGGAAGGGGGTCATCAGGAAGCCCAAAACACTAACAAGGCCTGGATTCTCACATAGTTTTCCAATTGTAGCCTCAATCCACGTGGCAGTTCCTCTGTAACCACGCCACAGATGGTCACACCTAATCCTGCTTCTCCTCTCAGCTTTAGGACAAAAGCTCTGTCGGAGGAACAAGCTAAAGATCAAAAATGATGTTAAACATTTTACCTCAGATTAATTTTTTTAAAGGATTCAGGTTTCAAAACTAAACCATTGCTTAATTCATTGCACTGTTTCAGCTGATACCCATGCGACTTTTGTAGTCAGAGACAGCTATGCAAACCCTACTTGACTAGTTCACGGTTGGAGCCAGCACGCCTGGCTTCCGTGTCTGTTGCATCCTCAGGACAGTCACCTGCCGCTGAGTAGCCACTGTCCTTCCTAAATGCAGAGAAGTGAAGCGTCATACGCTTTCAGGGAAACTCAGGCCATTACAGAAGAGGATGGCAAGGACAGTTCTACCCTGGTGCCTTATGAAAAAAAAAAAACTGGATTCTGGTTTACAGCAGCTTTATAGTGAGAGTTAAGTTAACTGGGGGTGGGGAGGGATGAGCCAGAAGCGAGGAAGAGCTCCTGGCCCCTTCTAGTCAACCTTTCAGCGACAGACTGGCACAGAGCCCTCCAGGCATCTAATCATGGCTTATTAAATTATCCCACAAGTGGATCTTAGGCTCCCTTGTGAGCCAAAATGGAAGCTAGGAATCTGGTGCCATAGCTAAGGACAAACTCCTTCAACAGCTCACAGCCGGCGTTCTGTTCCTGCGTTTGATGAAGAATGAGCGTCCATGCACACACGGGCACACACAACCTCCACCGTCCAGGGAGGCCCTGAAGTCAGATCTCCACCTGTACTTGCCTTTCACAAGTGACACAATTCATGGGGGGGGGCTGGTTCCTCCCAGAACCTTCATGTGGAGGCTCAGAAATAATAGGGCAGTGCCAGCAGAGCTGTTCAGGACAGCCACCGGGCTCTCTGCAGTGGCTTCTGGGAAACCGGGAGTTTGGCACAGGTTAGCAATTACAGATAACACCAGTCAGAGGCTAAAAGGATACCACAGCCTAAAACTAACAATCCTGACTGCCATCTGGGAGAAGGGTGAGGCCTGCTCCCCAACAGGTCAGACTTGTGCTTCTAGAATCTTCAGGAGGGTAAGGAACAGCCACTTCTGCACCACTTTTAAAACACACTCCTGGGTGTTTTCATGGACCGTGAAGCAGATCCAATACTGATCCAGGTTTGCAGTTCAATTTTAAGGACACCCATCTTTCCTTTTGTTTTCTCTAAGTCAAGCAATTTCTCTAGGAAATGAATGCTAAGAAGTGTGAACCAAAGGAGTGAGCAAGATTCTGGATCTCTTTTTAAAAGAGAGCTTATCAATGGAAAGTCACTGCATGAGTCACCGTTCCCAATTTTCCTGCTGTCTGCATAGGAAAGGTGCCAGGTAGATAATGAACCCAGTAAGTTCCCTCCCTCCAGCCAGAAGCTTCAACATCTGGGATGTGACATCTGCAAGCCAGGGCCACTCATTCCTTGGCAGCCTCTCAACCTACCATCTTTCAGGTGGTGCCGAGAGGCATGCCGGGTGCAGCAAATTAGCAGTTCTGACCCCACTGGCTGAAAAGTACAAGCTCAGATTCTGTGGCAGAGAATTGGAAGTCACCTGCCTCCAGACTGCTTCCTTCCTAAACACGTCCAGGTTACCAGGACAGCTCAAATACAGTCTCACAACCCCCTGGTGGCCTGGGAAGAAGTGACACTAAGTCAATGCCTTTTCTTTGTGCTAGAGCAGGTCCTGCTGGTGAAGGCGGGCAGCAGTGTGGGGCAGGCACCCCACTGGCTGCAGCTGGTCCTGATAAGGCCAAGCCAGCAACCTCCACTGAGAGCCAAGGCTCAGCATCAAACCGGGCGGTAGCATCAGGATCCCTCCAGTGAGCTCTCATTACAGACCCCAAGTATAGCTTGACAGCTCCTGGCACCGTCGCTTCCTTCAGCTGACTTGATCAAACTTTTACAAACTAACAGTCACCAGCACCAAAGAATTAAGTCAACTAACCTGCCTTGAATTTTAGACCAGCAATCCATATGGCTTTATCTGGTATAAATCTTCTGCCTTTGATCATTTCTGGATCGTGTAGGAAAAAGGAATACCAATCATTAAAATCTTGGGCCAGAGAACACTATTTTTACATAACAGTTTCTTAACCTAAAATCAAAGCCCCGAATGCTTCCCTGAGGGCTGCCTGAGATTCCTTCATGCTTTCTGTTCAGGGCTAAGTCTCTTATTGCAAATGTTGTGTTAGCTCTAACATTTCCCACAAACTAGAGGAACCTGATAGCATATTATCCACTGCCTCTGAACAAGGACACATCTGACGTCAGTGCTTGCTTGGAATATGCAGCACATGGTGACCACACAAAAAATGGATTCATCTTGTATCATGACAGGCAGAAGGTATTTGGCAAATGTTTATGTATTGTTTATGTACTGTACAAGTAACTTATTCTTGAATAATGCAAATTTTGCTATAATGTACAGATTGCTGTATGAATTAAACGTTTTCAGAATCCTGATTTGTCACAATATTTAAAGGCTTGATTAAGACTATGGTCTCTACAAAATCCTTACCCTGCTGAGATACTCGCTTTTCCCCTTTGTCTTTCTTCCACAATTTGGGGATATTAACAGATGCTTAGGATTCTTTGTCAATAAGCTGCTTTGTACATCTTTGTATCTTTACAACCATTCTGTCCTCTGGTTTTCTTTATTGCAATTTTTTTTAAAAAAGTGTCTACTGCTCCCTACTGGTAAGACAGATGCCAGAATTGGAACAACTTCGGGTTTGGGAGATATTAAAAAGGAAGCTTACAGGATTGGTGTCAGCCTGAGGATGTGGAACTTCAGTGCTACCCAGCTCTGGCCAGCCTTCCTTCTCATGAAGCAGACCTCTAATCCACCAAAGAGAATACCTCAGTTTTGTCTTTTTCTAGATACCCTGAAACCAGAACTAAAGGTGAGGAAAAATAACTTGACAACTACCTTCCAGGATAAAAAGCACACTTAGCCTGCCTGCCTTAACAGAAGTATCTTACACAAACACACACTAACTTGATCAGTTTTTAAAACTTTTTTTATTTTTTAATTTTTTTTAAGTTTTTATTTTATATTATCTACAAAGTAAAAGTTTTTCCCTTAACTTAAAAGTTGAACCACTGTAGACAGTGATCACTTCATCAAACTTGATTTATAAATAATAACCCGTCAGTTTGACGGTAAGAATTCACTGAACCTCTGTCAAGTTTAGTAAAAGGGCGTTCCAAGTCTTGATTTTTTTTTTTTAGCAGTAATAGCAGCAAGAATCACTCTTGTTACTTCTGTTGCTAGCTGATGTGTTCATGACTTTCAAGGGTCATTAAAAAATAAATAACTTCCAGTTTCAGCAAGCAGAGCTGGGGTACTTGCGGGACTTTGAAACAGCGTATGGAATCATGGAATAGCCCACAAGTTCCTAATTTTTTGCCTCTACTCGGTCCAAATATCTTCCACTGCAAGTGAACTGTTAGCATTCCTATTGGATGTTACAAGAAATCAACATATATTTTTAAAAAACAAAATAAATGAAATCCTAGTTTTCTGTGCTTCCAGTTGGTAGAAGCAGTAGAAGGGAGGAGGGAATTTGGCCTTTCGGGTCCTCCAGCGCAGCCTTACAACTGCTGTTGGTGGTGGGCTTGTACTGCAAGAAAGAAAAGTGAATATTTAAACAGAAAACTGGCAACACATTAGCCTAGTGTCTCTGCGGCACACGACTTGTAAACTATACTCGTGCTAGCTGAACAAGACTCAAAATGGAATTTGCCTTCCCCCTCCCATCTGCACCAAGGGGGTGAGGGGTGGGTGGCAGGTAGAAACAAACCGGTCAGACGTAAAACCATTTCAGATAAAACTCCCAGAAGACTCGTTTGTGGGGTAGAAAAAAGAGGCCTTAACGCACCCCCTCCCCAAATGTTAGCCAAGCACCAGTACTGCTTTCAGAGTAACAGGTCAGACTGTGAAATGTTGCCATGGCAGCCTCGAGTGAGCACAACCGCAGGGCGCTCTCCCTGTCAGGGCATAGGCTGGAGCTAACGCTGCACTCAAAGCCAGTCCATACACAGCACTTGCTCATCAGTAGTCTTCTCCAGAGCTACAATCAAACTCTGCCATGGTAGTAACCCCCCACGTGTCCGACTGGTGGGACTCAGGAAGGAAGACACTGCCCTGTCCAGCCTATCATAACAAGGAAGGCCAACTGAGTCCTAGGCATGCATCAGCTACACAGAATGCTGCTGCTGCTTCTCCTCAAGCCAAATCCTGTATACCATCAGAACACACACAGATCGTCTCCCAGAAGCCTCAGGCCCTGACGCTGAGCTGATCGTCACAGTTCCTCCTGTGCACACTCTTGGACGGGTCTCGCTAGTTCTCAAATGCGGGCTTGAAGCACTGGCCCTGCCTGCCATTCAACCTGTGCGAGCGGAATGCTTTGAGGTGCCCCGGCGGCCCCTGCACACACACGCCTCACCTGAAGGGTGCGTCATATAGGGGAAATGCGCTGTAGTCGAGACTGGAATGGGTTGTAGTGCACTTTGAGCGAGGGCGGCCTGGGGACCGCCGGGTGGCTGTGTCGTCATTAGCATCATTGGCGCATGGGCAGTTGGATGAGAAGGAACCATTCCTGACTGTACATGAGCCTGAAACAGAGAGCTCTTTTACGCATACAGGCAACATCTTTGGCTTAAACAACATGTCAACTGTGTTCCTTTCACCGGACTGGGATTCTCAGCAAAGGGCAATGGTGGGCCTCAGGGCCTGGTTCTTTTCTCTGGGGATACACCCTCGTGGATTATCAACTGACCTAAAGACATGCTTCACCTTTTGGCAGATCCTGCAAGGCTGGGGAGCAGGCACCAAATGAGCCTGGGTAAAAGTCAGGGCTGCACTGTCCTAGTCATCATTTCTGGTCACTGTATTCTATGTATGGGTAAGGTCTTCACAAAGATCAGACCCCTGATCCAAGGGCAACTTTCTCAACTTAATATGACACAAGATACAATGATGCTTCAGAATCTTGCTTCCATGTGGGGCCTGAGATTTTACAGACAACATCCCTTTCAAATAGGAAAGCAGATTACTACATTATAAGCAGGGACTGTCAAATTCCATTATATGGATGACTTAGACCTCTCCTCTTCTGCTCCCTCCCTCTCCTCCTGGCCTGCTCACTAAACAGTAAGAAGAAACTCTCAGGCCTCCTTGACTCTCAAAGATATGCTGGATGGGAGGAGGAAGAGGAGGAGAAGGTTACACTTAATGACTCCAGTGAAATGGGAAGGAGTAATCTGAAGTCATCTGGGCCAGCCCAGTGTCTTATACCAAGTGATAGTAAGTACAACCTGGTGTCCCTCCATTGTTGAGTTGGAAAAGTGATTATAGTCAGCACTAACAGCTGGATCCCAGCTCTCCAGGTGAGGCAAGGTCAGAAAGAGCCCTTGTTTCCTGCCTCCCATACTGTGCACTGAATGAGACTGATAAGCCTTGAATGAAATGCTGTGTTTACTCTCACATATTCACATGGACCCATGGCATATTTGAGCTTCCCTGTGTTAATCTTTTTGCTCTTTCAGCACAAAAACTGAGGTTTTAGGGACCCCAACTTACATTTAAGTTCACACACCTACTTAGCCACCAGCCTCTGCTAGACACCTACTGGACCCCAGCTCTTATGAAGCTGATTCCACCAAACCACGCTGGCCCACACTGACCAAGCCGGCTTCCCTCCCCACCGTCAGAAACAAATCAACTGCAGTGCACTACACCACAGAACCTCAACTTTGTAGGGCGAGGACACTCAGACTTCCCAGAGCTGTGGCAGTCTAGTTACGAGGGAGCCTTCTAGACAGAGATCCAACGGAGTCACATCTCTAGCCCACACCTTTGCCAGAGCCTCACTGGCACACTATTTGACAGGAATGGAATTCATTGTGATAGGTCTCACCTAGACCCGCCTGAGAGTTCTGTTGACAAAAGTAGCAGAAAGAGACATCTCATACAGCCGCTCCACCCTAACACCCAGGGAGGGACTCGAGGACAGCGTTAGAGCCCACCTTCAGTGCAACTCCCTCTCCTCATTAAGACAATCCACCTTGGCCCTGGATTGCATCGGACCTTTGTCAGCAGCTGATGCAGATGGCAACCACTGAGATGGCAACCACACCTTCCCACCTTTAGAAGCTTACACTGGAGGTGAGCTCCAAAGTGCTTCCAGGGCTGCTTTTAAAGAAAAATGGGAACACTTGGGCGCTTCCAGCTTCTAGTTACACTGCACCAATGTACAAGACCAACCCCTCTCAAGAAGTACAACATATGGTCCACGCGGACATAGGGACAACCAGGTACAACAACTGCAGAGATTTCTCTGGAATTCGTGATGAACATTCAAGTTGACAGGCCTAGGCTCACCTCAGAGAGCTGAGAATCTGTGAAGGCCCGTCATCCCTGCCAAGCTTCTGTGTGTTATGTGTGTGGAGAGGTGCATATATATGGACACACACATACACACACACAAAATGAAGCTGTATACACATAGCAAAGCAGACACAGGAAGGAAAGGAGGACTGGGTTGCATTCCACAATCAAAGATATTCTCAAAGTCTCAGTTGGGAAAATACTGACCAATCAGCAGCTTCACTGATCCCATTATAAAACCACACAAACATTCACTTAGGGCCAAGTCACGTGTATTGGAGCAGGGAAAGGGAGACAGGCAAATGGTACTACACACAGGTTTCCTGGTTGAGAGAGCGTCTAGCTCTTTGCTGCTTATCTGATAACCTTCATGTTCTACTTGGTCTTTACAGAAAGTTGGCTAAAGCTGGTTTACCTGAGGTACGTGGGCCATGTGGGGTGGATTGGTATATGCTGGTTGAACATGAGAAGGATGGATCGTGAAGACGGTCTGTTGTGCTGTTGGGAAACTATTCTGTGGCGACTGCGTATTGGAGGCAGGTGTCATGGAAGGTGGGGTTGGAGCGAGCCCCGCGTGGTAAATGGCTGACTGCTGCTGTGGACTGGCCAGATGGAGAGCCTGGGCGGCCTGGTGCTGATGGTGCTGCAAAGCAATGAAAAAGAATTGAGAGAAAAACTTCTTTAATGAAAAGCAACTAAGGGTCACATGCAAAGCTGAGCTTTGCACATGTGGGTCTGAGATGAGGGGCGCTGGAAAGTAAGGAAGGTCAGAGTAGGGATGGGTGTACCTCCTGTCCAGAGACGTTGCTTTATGGGATACAGAAGCCTGAATCTCAGCCTGTTAGAAGCCCTGACCAAACAGCTGAAATAAAACAGCTGCCCCAGAGTACTGACAGATGTCAAAGAGATCCTTAATGGCCTCCATTAGCAAATATGACTAAAGCAGTGAATAGGAAAAACAACCTTCTCACATAAACTTTACGAGTAGGAATTGTAAAGTCCCAAGCAAAGAGGAATCTGCTTTATGCTAAATTATGAACTTGATGTTAAATTAGCTTTTTCATTTACGTAAGCTTCCACAATTTATCCAATAGCCTTATTATCAATATGTACTTAATGTGATTTGAAAACAAGCAGCAACCCCAGCCACATGAGGATAGACATGCTATATGTTCTGATCCCATGGCATCAGGCACCCGAAGAAAGCATTCAAGTCACTAGAACGAGGAAGCAATT
Organism: Carlito syrichta; assembly: GCF_000164805.1. Taxonomy (NCBI): domain Eukaryota; kingdom Metazoa; phylum Chordata; class Mammalia; order Primates; family Tarsiidae; genus Carlito; species Carlito syrichta. Next base: position 186,303 of record NW_007249787.1, on the reverse strand, counting down.
CTATGCAGACCTCTGAGTTCCCCTTACCTGAACAGGACTGGGAGCAGGATGACTTCCACCATGCTGGCTTTGCTGCTGTCCGGTGGGGGTAGCTGAAGGCTGAGGATGTGGAGTATGTGGGTGCAGGGTGGCATTGGGGTGTGCATACTGCTGAGCAAGGGAGCCTGTGGAAACTGAAGTGAAAGAAAAAGGAACATGCACACAACCGACATGTGTGATGACCACCAGTGCTCCTCTCTGCATATCAACTGAGCTTTTCTGACGATTACAATGACTGATTAATGCCACTGCCAGCCTCTATAGTGGACTCCATCCAAACTAACCATCGTCTTGGAAAAGTAAGTGTAAAGTTGTTGCTTAACCATCACACTAGCATTTGGTTCACATGATAATATACTTGTATTCATTGTATTAAAATACAGTTAGAATTTGCTCTTAAAAGAGCCACTGGGTTTTCTCCAAAAGTGTGACTTAAAAGCATAGACAGCAACTCAGGCACATGCACACACTCTCTCTCGCCGAAGGCCCTCATCTGGCTAACCTCACCATGCTACTGCCCTGGAGCGATGTCCTGTGGGCACACACTGTGCGAGGGCCGGGGGAGGGGTTCTGCGAGGTCGGGGCTCTGTCAGCGGGTCAGTGACCACAGCCTCCCTTAGCCAACCACAGGCACCACTCCATCGCTCAGCATGCTCCCCAGGCTCTAATCAAGGATCTCCTACCTTTGCTTAGTAAAACCTACAAGAGAAAATTCCCTCAAATGTGTAGAAAAACAAACTCCCTTCAAAGTGCCCCAGCCCTTTAGGAAGAGTTTTACTAGCTAGAGTGGTTTTTTTTTTTTTTTT
>NW_007249787.1:170104-185438 GCF_000164805.1 Carlito syrichta | reverse complement strand
TCCAAGTAGCTGGAACTACAGGCACATGCTACCATGCCTGGCTAATTTTTTTTTTTTTTAATGTACTGTAGAGATGAGGTCTCTCTCGCTAAGTTGCCCAGGCGGGTCTCGAACCCGCAGGCTCAGGCAATTCATTCACTTCAGCATCCCAAAGCGCTGGGATTATGGCTGAACCACTGAGCCCGGCTAGAGTGGTTTCAAAGAAAATATGATGGGCCAGTTTAAGTTAAAATAAAGAAAGAACCCAAAGCCATTTTTGGGGGGAATTTCAGTATGAGCCATACCTTAGTACAAAACAGGGATATTAGGTACAAAATCTTGTGCCCATGGCTTTCAGAAACAGCAAGTTGTGGCTGGGCGCGGTGGCTCACACCTGTAATCTCAGCACTTTGGGAGGCAGGGGCAAGAGGATTGCCTGAACCCAGGGGGTTGAGACCAGCCTGGGAAACTTGGCAAAGTCTTGTCCCTACAGCAAAAAAAAAAAATTAGCTGGGCATGGTAGCACGTGCCTGTAGTTCCAGCTACTTGGAAGGCTGAGGCAGAAGGATGGCCTGAGCCAAGCAGGTCGAGGCTGTGCCACTGTACTCCAGCCTGGGTGACATAATGAGACGCTGACTCAAAAAACAAAACAAAACAAAAAAGCCCCAGCAAGTTGTGAATCAGAAGCACAGTAAGATGTGTTCGCTGCTTTCAGTGACTAAAGACAGCAGACTGATGATACAAATCTAAGTTCAATGCAACCACTGGCTGAGAACATTGTTCTCAAAGCAACTCTAACAAGGCATTACTCCAGGCCTCTATCAAGAAATGAATCTGACTCCCACAGAAGTGAATATGCCCATACACAGAAATGATTTCAAAGTAATTTCTCATGTCCTACATATAATGTGTTAGCAAACAGAAATGTGGTTGATGACACGGGAGAAGCAAGCACAGCTTTGGGATCGGGCATTCTAACTCCAGCAGTCTGACAAGCAAGGCAACCAAGAGTCACCAGCATGGACAACTCTGAACAATATGTCCCGTGTAAATGATAGGCAAAGGGTTAGGGGCACAAAGCAGCTCTGCAATGCTTGGCATGGTAGGGCTGAGGGCCACCAACATTCCAGCCCAAGCAGGTAGGCCTCCAGCTGCAAATGTATCTCTTGGAAGAGGGCAAGGCAAACAGCCAGTGCTAGGATCACCTGTGCATCCACTGCCAGTGCCACAGCTGGCATTCATATTCTTTAATATCCAGTTTAGACTGAGCAGTCTTGTTTATACATTGGAAAAGTATTCCAGACTGAGAATTAGCATATATTAGAACATTTCAACAATAAAACTGCAGCAACATATTCTCTGAATGTTTTTAAGAAGAGTGACTGTTTTCTGGGCGTTAGACCGAGTGATGCGCTAACTGCCTTCCCAAGCACCAGGTTCCATGAGTCCATGAAAGCAGTCTTTCTTCTAACCCACTGGCTTGCTAGAAAGCCATTGATCACCATCATATTATTAGGTTTACTTCCAGCTCCCCCAGGTTGTGTAGGCACTGACTTGGTCTAAAGGGCTTGATAAAAATTTTGAATCTGTGTTCGTGTAAAAATCTCAAACTCTTTAAAGTTTTATTTTTGAATAATTAAAACAGCCACATGCAGCTACTGGCAGAGCAGTTTTGTAGCACATTTCCAGCACCACAGAAAGTTCTATTGGACAGTGATGTCTAGAGTCATCCATGGTCCCTTATTTTTTAAACATTAACATAAAACCCTCTTTTCCCAGTTTTGCTGTTGTTTTTTGAGACAGGGTCTCACTTTGTTGCCCAGACTGGAGTGCAGGGATTTGGTTGTGGCTCACTGCAGCCTCAACCTCCTGGAGCAAAGTGATCTTCCTGTCTCAGCCTCCTGAGTAGTAGGGACTCTGGGCATGTGCCACCATGTCTGGCTAATTTTTTTTTGGTAGAAACAAACCTCACTATGTTGTCCAGGATGATCTCGAACTCCTGGCCTCAAGAAATCTTCCCACCCTAGCCTCCCAAAGTGCTGAGATTACAAGCATGCACCACTGTGCCTGGCCACCAGATTCTTAAGTATGTCATTTGTAGCAATACTAAATTTGTTTGAGAAAAAGCAATTTCCAAATTCCAAATTCTATTTATGAAGTTTCATAGAGATAGAGTACAGAATCTCAGGGTTTTTAATTTTTAAAATTTTATTCAATAAATTTTGTACTGAGAAGTTTTTTTGTCTTTTTGGTTTTTTTGAGCTGAAGTCTCACCGTGTCGCCCAGGCTGTAGTACAGTGGCATGCTCACAGCCACCGCAGTCTCAACCTGCTGGGCTCAGGGGATCCTTCTGCCTCAGCCTTCCAAGTAACTGGAACCACAGGCATGCACCACCATGCCCTGCTAATTTTTTGCTTTATTGTAGATAGAGGTCTCGCCAAGTTGCCCAGGTTGGTCTTGAAGCCCTGTGCTCAGACAATTCCCTTGCCTCTGCCTCCCAAAGTGCTGGGATTACAGGTGTGAGTCACCGCACTCAGCGAGAAGTTTTAAAAATCACTTTTAATTACCTTCTGAGAAAAATATTAAGAATATTAAAAAATAACAATAAATACAGAGAATAATTATGCCCATGAAGTCTCATAATTAATGAATTTCCAACTCAATTGGAAAAATGTAAAAATATTGAAATCATTTGTTGAAAAAAATAAAGATGAAATATTTTTACTATACATTTTCAAAAGGCATCTCTGTGATTTAAGTTTACCAATATTTAAAGGCTATAAAAATAGTGTTCTAATCTATAGCTAATTTGCATGCAAAACACAATTACTTTAAGGAACCCAGGCTGAATGAATCTACATAAGCTTTGTTTGTTTTCTTTTTAAACCATCTTTCCCTATCTAAATACCAGTACACTACATAAACCCCAAGGCATTGCTTTACAAACAGAAAACCAAGGATATGTAAAAATATGAACTGCAAACAAAATTTAAGGAGATTTAATTAGAACTATTTTCTTTTGTTCATCTTCTAGCTCAAAAGATCTGAAAGCAAGTAACTTATCCAGGAACTCTCCCTCAGAATACAAAACTAACTGATTGGGAAAAATGTGAAGTACACCTTAGTTCAGTACTAATAACAAAAATAAAGTCTAGTTCCTAGGAAGGGCAGTTAGGAGTGACACAAAGTAGGGCAGGAGGAAAATAAAAAAGCCAAGGGAAAAAACTGGTTGGGAGGAAAGAGAGAGAGAAGAGAAAGGAACCACTAGAAAGAATAAACAAGGACAAAATTATAGCAGAATCAGGAACAGGAGAAGTAGAATGTGATGGGTAGTCAGGTCTGGGCTAAGCATATTATTTAACTGCTTGTGTTACACATACTTATTTTAGCTAAAGTCTCCAGAGAGGTTAAACATACAGTGAATTTTTGCCAGCAGCAGTAGCTTACACCTGTAATCCCAGCACTTTGGGAGGTGGAGGCGAGAGAATTGCCTGAGTCCAGGGGTTTGAGATCAGCCTGGGCAACTTGGCGAGACCGCGTCTCTACAATAAAGCAAAAAATTAGCAGGGCATGGTGGTGGGCGCCTGTAGTTCTAGCTACTTGGAAGGTCCAGGCTGCAGTGGCCGTGAGCATGCCACTGCACTCCAGCCTGGGCAACAGAGTAAGACTCTGACTCAAAAAAACAAAGCAAACAAACAAAAAAAAACCCAGGGTATTTCTTTTAAATTCTGATTTAGTTATTCATCAGAAGTTTGTTTTTTTGTTGTTGTTGTTGTTGTTTTTTGCTATTTATAAAACTTAAGTAGCCTTCGTATAACCTTCCAGATTAGGTCAAGATAATCAAAGAAGGATTGCTTCTGTGACTCAAGCCTGGTCCAGAAGTTCCCTGCTCCACATGTTCCTTGTCTTAAGTATTTAAGATTCTAAACACGTGATGGTCAAATCCTTATAACACTGACCACATTCCAAAAATAGTTTCCTAAGCCATGATCTACTGAAGCAGATTCAGTCCATAAGGCTACGAGTTTAATTTCTAACCAGGTTTTGTCACTGTGACCTTGGATGCACAAGTCATGAGAGATCACCAGCACTGCAAAACTTGAAAAATAAAACAAAACTGTCCAGCTCTTAAATTTAATGAGAACAGGAAGAGAAAGAAAGTTTAAAACTCTAAAAGGGGAATAAAAGGCAACTTGGTCAAACCATGACAAAATGGCTTAGAACAAGGGGCAAGTGAAGCAGCAAATTAAATTACAAATAGCAGCCCAACGGTTAGTTTCTTTTAAAAAGTACTAATACTCTCTTTAAGGGGAAGTTGTACTAAGGCGATTAAGGTTTAGGTGTGATGACCAAGGAGGACCTTTTAGCTACGTACCAGGACAATGATGCCAAAACTACTAACAGAGACAGTAAGATGGTGAGGATAACTACATTTGAGACCTCAAATTGAATACATAATAAAATTACTTACTGACACTATCTTTTACACACTATAATCACAGACATAGTTTCCCTTCAATAGTATACACAAACAGCAAGACTCCTTTTTAAAGAGCATCTATTTAAAGGATTAAACTTGTTAACAATTCCTAGCACCAAATAAATAATATCTACATTACCTGTTTTAGCAACTTATTTTTGGATACCAAGACATGGCACAGTTAATGAAAATTTAAGGTCAAAATCTTATCTGGACTTTAGTATAGTCAGACACTGAGTCATTCCAAAATAATTCAAAATTTACTCCCTAACATAAAAGTTTAATCCTTAATATCCTCTAGAATACAGTATTTCACACAAGGTGATACACATTAATGGCACAGATTTCTAAAGGATTTCTACAAATTAGTATACTTCCCATGCAAATACCAAAGACCCTATCTAGCCTTATTTTTGAAAACCGCCCTAACAAATAGGAAAGACACATCTGACATAGTCATTTCTGAAAGAAACCTCCACCCAGACTTTCTCCATGTGGGAGCAAACACTGGCATTTTCACTGGGGGAAGAGGCGGCCTGTCTGCCCAAGACCATCCCAGGCAGGTCATACGCTCCTGCTTAAGCTCCAGGCATCCTGAGGTGCCTGCTAAGTGAAGATCTTAAGCCTTCAGTCATGCAAAGGACAAAAACGGGTTTCCCCTTAATGTTTACTTCATCAACCCAATCCATCAAAAATCCAAGTAAGGATACATTTCTTCTTACCAGAATTTTTTAAAAAACGTTTTAAGTTCTTTATACCAAGTTTGTGGCTTAGTATTAAAAAAAAAAAAAAATCAGTTGTCAGGAAAAGTTTCTTGGGAAAAAAAATTAGGCATTTCCAAAACAATTGCATATTTGCTTGGTATGCAAAAATTGATTTCTGAAACAATTCAGTTTTTCATTAACTTCAGTTTTATTAAGCTAGGCCATATCTCCTTTTTAAAATTTAATTATTTACAGATATAAATATATATATATATATATATATATATATATATATACTTTTTTTTTTTTTTTTTTTGAGTTGGAGTCTCACTCTGTCGCCCAGACTGGAGCGCATTAATAATTTTGTCTGGCACAAGGAAAATATTGTTCAACAAGTCTACTCCCTTAACATGTATTCTTTAAAAAGTAGTATAAAATTAAAATTAGTATAAAAAACCCAACTCACTGGCAAAGTAGAAAGAAGGGCTTGTCTCCTTGTTGTATGGTAATTTGGGACATGCTGAATTTGGGAAATAGAAAGGTAAATTAGCCTTTTGAGGTGTGCATTTTTCTACTTTTCTGGAAAGGTTGACACATTAGTAATTTCTTTTTGTAGTCATGCATAATTCATTTTTATTTTATGAGACATGACAAGCACTTTAAACACTGCTACAGAATTTCAAAAGATAGGACTGAACCAAAGACATTATTCTTCTGTGCTGAGAGATGTCAAGCTCCACATGTAGACTTGCTTAAATGAAAGGAATAAAATAATTATCTACTAAAAAGATCAACATGGCATTCCACTGAACAACCTTGATATAAATAATGTACCAAATAAAACAATATTTACCAAGTGTAATTAAATAGACATAATTTTACAAAACATTAACAGAAATATCCTGAAAGATTTTTATTAGGCATCTGACAGCGAATTCAGAAGTTCAGAAACGTAATAATATACACATGAATATGTTACCATTTCTTATTAAAATGTATCTGCATTAAAGGGTGCATGGTTGTGTGTTTAACTACACCTGGAATGACACACACTGAAATGTAAACAGGTAATTCAGGCGAAAGGATAAGGAACGCTTTTGGGATATTTTTGCTTACTGTATTTTCCAGCTATCTGCATTAAACTACCAAAAACAAACCAAAAAGGATTCTAGTCCTAACTCTTTTTTCTTTTTCTTTTCTTTTCTTTTTTGAGTAGGAGTCTCACTCCGTCACCCAGGCTAGAGTGAGTGGCCTGCTCATGGCCACTGCAGCCGCAACCTGGTGGGCTCAGGTGATCCTTCTGCTGCAGCCTTCCAAGTAGCTGGAACCACAGGTGTGTCACCTCACCTGGCTAATTTTTTGGTTTATTGTAGAGACGGAAACTCACCAAGTTGCCCAGGCTGGTCTCCAACCCCTGGGTCCATACAATCCTCTAACCTCTGCCTCCCAAAGTGCTGGGATTACAGGCATGAGCCACCACGCCTGGTGAGAACTAACTCTTTCTAATGGCTCTAGTAGGAAAAGTTATAATATTACTGTTTCTGAAAGGTAAAAGCATAGCCATAAAACAAAATTAGATGATGTACAAGACTAGATGTGTGGGAAACAAAAATTAAAGTAACTTCTAGAAGGCAGAGGGCAGAAGCAACAATTAAAGTTAGGTCAAGGAGATGAGTTTTGGGACAAAAGTTCTTTCTAAGATAGCTAGAAAGAGTGCAAGGTCAACAATTATTTATAATGTACCTATCTCTTATTCCAACAATTTAACTGTTCAGTAAGCTGTTCACATATTTATATTGAATATAACAAAAATTTTTAAACAATAATCTAAATTTTCATTTTTGCAGTCATTAGTGGTCCACTGTGCTCTCAAAGCTTTTTGCTATGGCCATAAAAATTAATGAAATACAAAAAGGTGACATAAAATTGTCACCTGGTCAGGCAGCAGTGCCTCATACTTATAATCCTAGTACTTTGAGAGGCAGAGGCAGGAGGATTACCTTGAGCCCAGGAGCTTGAGACCAGCCTAGGCAACATAGTAAGACCTCATCTCCACAAAAAAATTTAAAAATTAGCCAAGTGTGTTGGTACGCACCTGTAGTTCCAGCTACACGGGAAGGTGAAGCAGGAGGATCATTTGAGCTCAGGAATTTGAGACTGTGGTGAGCTGTGATTGTGCCACTGTACTCAGTCTGGGTGACAGAGTAAGATCCTGACTCAAAAAAAGTCACTACCATCTGGGTAAATTTTCTATAAAATTTAAAAAGTCTAGACAGGCTGTAGCTTAAAAATAAACACAATTTATACTCAAAGTGTCCTTTGAGAATATAAATTGTTCAGAGAAGAAGAATATCAAATTATTTGTATGCAACAGTTTTGTTATACTTTAAAAAGAATTGCTAGTTTAAAAAGAATTGTTGCTTCTGCCCTCTGCCTTCTAGAAGTTACTTTAATTTTTGTTTCCCAAACATCTAGTCTTGTACATCATCTAATTTTGTTTTATGGCTGGCTATGCTTTTATCCTTCAGAAACAGTAATAATATAACTTTTCCTACTAGAACCATTAGAAAGAGTTAGATCTCGCTGGGCATGGTGGCTCATGCCTGTAATCCCAGCACTTTGGGAGGCAGAGGTTAGAGGATTGTCTGGACCCGGGGGTTTGAGACCAGACTGGGCAACTTGTTGAGTTCCCACCTGTAATCCCAGCACTTTTGGAGGCTGAGGGGAGAGGATTGCCTGAGCCCACATCTCTACAGCAAATCAAAAAGTTAGTGGGGCATAGTGGCACACATCTACAATCCCATCTACTTGGAAGGCTGAGGTGGAAGGACTGCCTGAGCCCAGAGGGTTGAGGCCGTGAGCATGCCACATGCCACTGCACTCCAGGCTGGGCAACAGAGTGAGACCCTAACTTAAAAAAAAACAAAACAAAAAACCAGGCTGGGCGGCAGTGGCTCACACCTATAATCCCAGCACTTTGGGAGGCCAAGGTGAGAAGACTGCCTGAGCCCATGGGTTCGAGACCAGCCTGGGCAATGAGACCAGCCTGGGCAACATGGTGAGATCTCATCTTTACAATTAAAAAACCAACAAAAGATCGGGCGCAGTGGCTCAAGCCAGGTCGAGGTGAGAGGACTGCCTGAGCCTGCATGTTGAGCCCGCGGGTTCGAGGCAGCCACCCTGTCTCTATAATTAAAAAAAAAAATTAGTTGGGTGAGGTAGTGGATGCCTGTAGTTCCAACTACTTGGAAGGCTGAGGCAAAAGGATTGCCTGAGCCCAGCAGGTCGAGGCTGCGGTGGCTGGGGACGTGCTACTGCACTCCAGCCTGGGCAATAGAGTGAGACTCCAACTCAAAAAAACAAAAACAAAACAAAACAAAATTAGCTGGGCCTGGTGGCGCATGCCTGTAGTTTCAGCTACTTGGAAGGCTGAGGCGGAAGGATCACCTGAATCCAGCAGGTTGAGGTTGCGGTGGTCCTGAGTGTGCCACTGCACTCCAACTTGGCAACAGAGTGAGACTCCAACTCAAAAAATAAATAGAGGCCAGGCTCGGTGGCTCAGCCTGTAATTCCAGAACTTTGGGAGGCCGAGGCAAGTGGATTGCCTGAGCCTGTGGGTTCGAGACCAGCCCAGGCAACTTGGTGAGACCCTGTCTCTACAATTAAAACAAACAAACAAACAAAAATTAACCTGGCATGGCAGCGCATGCCTATAGTTCCAGCTCCTTGTAAGACTGAGGTGGAAGGATCGCTGGAGCCCAGCAGGTCGACGATAGGGTGGCTGTGAGCATGCCACTGCACTCCAGCCAGGGTGACAAAGTCAGACTCCAACTCAAAAAAAAAGGGGGGAAATAGTTAAAATTTTATTTATATTTGATATAATAAGGCTTTGAAATATCTAAGATTTAAGAAGAACTTGCTTTAACAGATTAAATTAGATAGCATTTGATGGCAAAGAACAAAACAATTCACTTCCTAGAGTTCTTTTTAGCGTATGAAGTACCCCCAAAAAAGAAACCTGATCAACCAACAGCAATCACAGTAGGTCTACAGCCTGGATTCTAGCTTGCCCCACCAATAAGACATCAATTAAATATAACCTGTGCAAACTGCAGAAAAGTAGTTCAGATTTGGCTGAGCAACTTTCTCCTAGCAGGAAAGAACTGGCTCTGATGACTCGTTCATTCCAGATTTCACTGGACATTAGATCCAGTGTTTTGCTTCCAGTATCTCCTATTTACTCACACACGAGTGGACTCTAGAGTTCATGGCAAACTGCTTTTCAAATGAAAATGTTCTGGGAAGGTGGCTGTAAAAACTATCAGTGCCTCAAATACAGTAGTATTTGCCTTGTAGGCGGTTTCAAACCAATGAACATCCATCCAAAAGATTAAACCAGATGTTGGCAGTGAGTGAACACATTGGGGAGAAAGATTCTGCTCAACATCACAGTATTATTACTACAATATCTCAAAAGCACGGGCACACACAGAGTTACTCTCCAAAAGCAATGGAAATTTTAACTCAAAAGTTTCAGATCTTATTTCTAGGAGAACATGCCAGAAAATGAAAGGAAAGAATTTGTTTCCACTTTTTTTTTTTTTTTTTGAGTTGGAGTCTCATTCTGTTGCCCAGACTGGAGTGCAGTGGCTGCCCAGCCACCGCAGCCTCGACCTGCTGGGCTCTGGCGATCCTTCCACTTCAGCCTTCCAAGTAGCTGGAACTACAGGCACGCGCTACCACACCCGGCTAGTTTTTTGATTTATTGTAGAGATGAGGTCTCACCAAGTTGCCCAGGCAGGTCTCGAACCCACGGGCTCAGGCAATTCACTCACCTCAGCCTCCCAAGGCGCAGGATTACAGGCTGAGCCACCGAGCCCGGCTTGTTTCCACTTTTTAAATCATGATGCGGTCCCCAAAAATCATATAATCAATCATAGCAAACTGGAAAATGTTGAAAAGTCTACAATACAAGCCAGCATGAAGAAACAATGGTGCTCTTCACGCGTGCTCAGTCCTGGGGAGACAACTAGAGACAAGCTGGAGGACAGGAAGTCATAATCAACATTATGAACCAAATCAGTATGTCAAGACACTGTTCATTAAATTACAGATGGGCTTCTTGAAAAAAAAAAAAATTCTCCAAAATGGCAGTTATTTCATTTTGTATTTAAAATGCATTATCCACATTGAAAAGTTGCAAGTGGTCAGGCATGGTGGCTCAAGCCTGCAACCCCAGCACTTTGGGAGGTCAATGTGAGAAGATTGCCTGAATTCAGGGGTTCGAGACCAGCTTGGGCAACTTGGTGAGATCTCGTCTCTACAATAAACAAAAAAAATTAAGCCAGGCGGGGTAGTGCGTGCCTGTAGTTCCAGCTACTTGGAAGGGCGAGGCAGAAGGGTCATCTGAGCCAGCAGGTCGAGGCTGCGGTGGCCTTAAGTATGCCACTGTACTGCATCCTGGGCAACACAGTGAGACTCCAACTCAAAAAAAAAGTTGAAAGTAATAATGTAGAAAATTAAGACAACTATTTTATAAAGATAAACACACTGAATCATGTACAATTCCTATCACTAGTGAACCTTCGTGACAGGAGTGAACCTCCAGGAAGAAAGCATACGCTGTGGTTATGGGTGACAGGAAGGATGACTGTTGCTGCCTGAGTCCCATTTTTATTAACCTATATAATGTTAAAATGGTTATTTATCTATTTATTTATATTTTTGAATTGGAGTCTCACTCTGTTGCCCAGGCTGGAGTGCAGTGGCATGCTCACTGCAGCCTTGACCTACTGGGCTCAGGTGATCCTTCCCTGTCAGCCATCCATGTAGCTGGAACCACAGGTATGCGCCGCCACACCAGGCTAATTTTCTGATTTATTGTAGAGATGAGGTCTCGCAAAGTTGCCTAGGCTGGTCTCGAACCCGTGGTCTCAGGCAATCCTCTCACCTCGACCTCCTAAAATGCTGGGATTATAGACGTGAGCCACTGCACCCGGCAGTTATTTGTTTTTTAAAGGAGGCTATAAAAGGTATGAAAAGCAGTATATCTCAAGGAGGTGACATGCTAGAAATCTGTAAATTCTCACAGAACTAAGTTTTGCCTAGACATATTCGTTCAAGATATCTAAAGTTTTATTAAAAAATGAAAATCTTGACATTCCTAGTCATTCAAAAAAGTTTAAAGCAGCTTTAAAAAGAGAATATCTGTATAGTTGCACGTAATTTCATTCTCATAAAGGTACAATTGTCAATTGTATGAATAAATCTAGATTTATCTCCCACTCCAAAAAGACTAAAATGCTAATGGGAAAACAAAATGACAAAACAGGAGTTCTCCAGAAACATTCTGAACACAACTAACATCTTAACGATAGTAATAACTAGTAATAACTAAAGGTGTATTTTTAAAAACAACACATGAGGAAATATATAAATTCTATAACACATACAAATGGAAATTTTATTTTAAATTCTCAACACTGAAAAAATGTTTTAGTACTTTAGACAGCTGCTAAATTGATCTACACAAAGTTGTTTTGTCACAAAACTAAGTTTTTTTTTTGTTTAATCTTATATATAAATACTGCGTAATTTTATATTAAATTCTTCTCATTTTCGTTTTACCATTCTGTTTACATTGATTATATTTAAAGTGTGAATCATGTCTAAAGGAGATCTAATAATATACAATTTCAACCACTTAAAATACAGCATAATGTAAAACATGGTATCATTATAAGAAATAACAGAAATATGTAATGCCAGTGACCCCCAGAGCAAGGAGTGAAGCAAAATATTTTCATGCTGGAGAATGTCTGGATGCTTTTATTGTGGTAAAATTTTCTTACATGCCTTAGGCAGGCTATACCAAATGACAATACTGATGAAGAAGAGGAGAAAGATACCTTTCTCCACCAAAGATGTTTTACCATTACATGCACCATTACATTTTAAAGCAGGGGAGACATGTGAAGTCAGAGGAATTTCAGGTACAGAAGAATAAATTACTTGCCCAAACTTATAAAGCAGGTCAAAAAGAAAAATGAGTTCATTTTTTCCTGTAGACTTTTGATCCTCTATGTCATAAAAAGCTAGGTCATTCTTAGACAGAAAATCTTTTCAGAGCTTTAAAACAAACTAAGAACAGTCACACACACTGAAAGAGACAAACAAAGTGCTTCCTACCATACATGGCATGTGTCTGCTCATGAGCCCCGTACTGAGTTGCCGAAGAAGATACCAGACCAGGCTGGGCATGTGTTGGTGGTGCCATCATTCTAGCGTTACCCTGTATTACAGGACTATAGACATGAGGATGCTGTGTTCAAACAAAACATAAAGAAAAAATGTAGTTAGATTTTTAACTCCATGAATTACAGGTTTCCAGAAACAAATTAAAATTCTAACACCTTTCTTGGTTGCTTCCTTTGAAACTTTTACATTCACTGGTAACCTTCAAATATATTTTTACAAAGGTTCCCAAGTCCTTAGCTATCTACTCTATCAAAACACAAAGCAAAAAATAAAGGAAAATCGTTTTACCATATAAAGCTAAAATTAGAACTTTAAAAAACTGAACAAAGATTAAGCGCTAAGCCCTCCAGTCTTACCTGAGACTGATAATGCGGCACATGCTGGACCAGCGGCTGGTTTGGAAACTGCTGAGGACTGTAAGCAACATACTGTGTCGAGTAAGCAGGTGGGGTAGCTACAATTGGTGGGCCTGCTGCTGAGGCTGGGTGCATCATGGCGCTCTGATGATGCTGGTCTTGCCGCTGCTGGGGCATATTTGGTACTGCAGGAAAAAAGATGACTTATTATTATAAAACAGTATCTTCTTAGCACAACACATATATTAACATGATACACACATGCCCTGTGAGGCTCTGCATGATTTGACCCTCCTGTCTGCATCTCCAATGCCATCTGAAGCCAGTCCCACTTTTGCCACTGTGGGTTGTTTTCCTATCACACATACTAGTCCCTTAGTCTCAAACACCAGTTCCCAGCTCCCAGTTGGGATCCTTTTCTCTCATCCTTCAAGCATCAGCTTGAAAGCAACTTCCAGGGAGACTTTCTGTGATGACCCTCTGACTTGGTCAAGTCCCTGTAAGATTCTCACAGCACAACTTAACGACTTCTCCTTCATGCCACTCATCAGATAATCCCTGTTTGCTTTTTCTCTCTACCACACGGTATGAGGTAAGGAGCAATATCTATCTGACAAACCAAATTATGGCACTAGCTGTGAAGGGCACTACGTTCATTTTAACAAAAAGCATGACAAAAAGAGGCTTGACAGATCCAACACTAATTCTACCTCCATTTTCCTTAATTTCCCACCACCAAATCCTTAAACAGCTTCTCTCTTTCTCAAGCCCAGCATCTCACCATTTAGCAGGCTTCTAAAGAATAGTACTTTTAAAAAAGTACTCTATGTCTTCTATTACTCCACACAGATTTCTGCATATAAGGTCCTCTCTCTGTCAAAACTCTAGTTAAGAATTCAGCTTGGGCCAGGCTTGGTGGTTCAGACCGTAATCCCAGCACTTTGGGAGGCCGAGGGAATTGGATTGTCTGAGCCTGTGGGTTTGAGACCAGCCCCGGCAACTTGGTGAGACCTTGTCTCTACAATAAAATAAAAAACTAGCTAGGCGTGGTAGCATGTGCCTGTAGTTCTGGCTACTCGGAAGGCTGAGGCGGAAGGATCATCGGAGCCCAGCAGGTCGAAGCTGGGGTGGCCATGAGTGTGCCACTGCACTCCAGCCTGGGCAAGAGTGAGATGCCAACTCAAAAAAAAAAAAAAAGAACTCAGCTTGGCTGGGTGCAGAGGCTCTCACTTTTTTTTTTTTTTTTTTAGATTTTTAAAAATAGTTTATTGGCTTCCTTATAATTAAGGAAAGTATACAAATATCAAAAAATAAATTATACCTCTTGTTGCTAAAGGTACAGCAAAACATTGCTTGTGGGAGTATAAATTAATGCATATTGTCTGAAGGTCAGTTTGCCAGTAAATATCTAAAAGAAAGGCTCACACTTTTAATTCTAGCACTTGGGCAGGCCAAGGTGGGAGGATGGCTGGAGGCCAGGAGTTTGAGACCAGCCTGGGCAACATAGCAAGATCATGTCTCTACAAAAGATTAAAAATTAGACAGGTGTGGTGGCACGCATCTGTAGTCCCAGCTACTCGGGAGCCTGAGGTCAGGGGATGCAACTAGCTCTTGCTGGGGGACCTGGGAGAGACCTCACACAGGAGATGACAGTTGAGCTGAGTTTTTTGGGTGTTTTTGGAATCAAGATCTCACTCTGTCATTCAGGCTGAAGTGCAGTGCTGCGATCACAGACATCCCCTGTATGCCTTTTTTTCATACACCTGTCTCAGCATTTATTGTTGTTTGTGATCTATGTCTAGTGTGATGTTAACTAAGCCAACTGAGGGGGAAAAAAAATCACATATTGACTACTTATAGCAAGATAAAAGGCACAAAAAATATATAACTTGATATGCTTATAAAATCACAAGAATTGCAAAATTTCCTGATAGAAACTGGCTTTAATCTTATTTATTTATTGAGTCAGAGTCTCACTCTATCGTCCAGGCCGGAGTGCAGTGGCATGCTCACGGCCACTGCAGCCTCGACCTGCTGGGCTCAGCCTTTCAAGTAGCTTGAACTACAGATGCATGCTACCACAACTGGCTTATGTTTTGATTTACTGTAGAGATGAGGTCTCATCAAGATGCCCAGGGTGGTCTCGAACCCCTGAGCTCAAGCAATCCTCTTGTCTTGGCCTCCCAAAGTGCTGGGATTACAGGCTTGAGCCACCACGCCCAGCCTGTACATTTGTTTTTTGGCTAAACATTTAATGACTGTTACTGAAATCTAGGCAAGCTAATTACTTACTATTTTATCTAATATTTAGAAAAGTAAATTTGAAAGTTTTCTGATTTTAATCTTGAGAGTGCACATATTGAAAATGCACCTTCTTTTGGTAGAGAAAAAGCCACCCCTAACTCAAATATCACTTTTATCAAATGAAAAGCTTGTCTCGGGCTGGGTGCTGTGGCTCATGAGTTCAAGATCAGTCTGGGCAACTTGGTGAGATCTCATCTCTACAATAAATTAAAAAATCAGCCGGAAGTGGTGGTGCGTGCCTATAGTTCCAGTTA
>NW_007249787.1:135893-170059 GCF_000164805.1 Carlito syrichta | reverse complement strand
ATTTTTTTTTTGAGTGAGAGTCTCACTTTGTCACCCAGACTGGAGTGCAGTGGCCACTCCCGGCCACCGCAGCATCGACCCGCTGGGCTCCAGTGAGACTTCCGCCTCAGCCTTCCAAGTAGCTGGAACTACAGGCGCATGCTAACATGCCTGGCTAATTTTTGATTTATTGTAGAGATGAGGTCTCGCCCAGTTGCCTAGGCGGGTCTCGAACCCATGGGCTCTGGCAATCCACTCACCTCAGCCTCCCAAAGTGCTGGGATTACAGGTTGAGCCACCGAGCCCGGCTACCTATTCACTATCAAGATACCTTTTATTATTTATTACCTCCACATATGTAAAAAAAATAATAAAGCTAGTCAAGTATACTATCTTTAAAAAAAAATTAGTCAGGCATGGTGGTATGAGTCTGTAGTTCCAGTTATTTGGCAAAGTGAGGCAGGAGTACTGCTTGAGCCCAGGAACTCGAGGTTCCAGTAAGCTATGATTGTGCCACTGCACTTCAGCCTGGGTGGCAGAGTGAGACCCTGTCTCTATTTAGAAAGGAAAAAAAAGGAAGTTTTAAAATCTATAATCTGCCAACAGAAACATGAAAAAATGCTCAGCCTCACTAGTCATCAAAGAAATGCAAATTAAAACCACACTGAGATACCACCTAACACCAGTCAGGATGGCCATCATCAGTAACTCAAAAAACAACAGATACTGGAGAGGATGTGAGGAAAGGGAATACTTCTCTACACTGTTGGTGGGAGTGTAAACTAATGCAACCTCTGTGGAAAATAGCGTGGTGATTCCTAAAAGATTTGAAAACTGACCTTCCGTACAATCCCCCTTCTGGGAATATAGCTAGAGGAACTCAAATCACTCTGTGAACTCAAATCACTCTGAAATAGATACCTACACACACATGTTTACTGCAGCATTATTCACAATAGCAAAAACATGGAGCCAACTGTGCTGCTCATTGAAAGTGGACTGGATTAAAAAAAAAGTGGTACACATATGATGGAATATTACACAGTAGTAAAGAAGGGCAAAATTACGGGCTCTACAGCAACTTGGATGGGCTTAGAGTCTATAATACTGAGTGATCTATCATAGAAACAAAGAACTGAGTACTAAGTACCACATGTTCTCACTCATAAGTGGACCTTGAACAATTATCATAATACTAAGAAAAGGATTGGCAGTAGTGGGAAACTGCCAGGGGAGGGTGGGGCGGGAAAGGCAGTAGTGGGAAACTACTTGGGGGGGAAGCACACCTCATCAACAAGAGTACCTGCATAATGAACATCTGTATACCTAGCCCTGAATTGTACCCAACATCTTTAAAATTAAAAAATAAAATCTGTGATCTGAGCAGTCATGTTAAGAAATTAGAAAAAGAGGTGCTGAGCACAGTGGCTCATGCCTGAACACTTTGAGAGGCAGAGACAACAGGTTCATCTGAGCCCAGGGGTTCAAGACCAACCTGGGCAATTTGGGAGGAGACCTTGTCTCTACAAAAATAAAGGCATGGTGACGCATGCCTGTAGGTCTAGCTACTCAGAAGGGTGAGGCAGAAGGATCTGAGCCCAGTAGGTCGAGGCTGCAGTGTCTGTTAGAGTGCCACTGCACTCCAGCCTGGGTGTGAGAGTGAGACTCCAACTCAAAATTAAAAATAAAAAAAAGAAAGAAAGAAATTAGAAAAACAGCAAATTAAATCCAAAGAAAGCAAAATAAAAGAAATGATAAAGAACAGAAAATCACTGAAACAGAAAATGAAAAGCAATGTAGGAAAATCAGTGACAGCAGAAGCTGCCTTTAAGAAGATCAACAATTGATAAGTTTCTAGCAAGACTTAGGAAAAGGGGGAAGAGACACCAATTACCAATACTGGAAATGGAATATAAAGTATCACCACAGATCCTACAGACATTACAAAGACAAGGGGGATATTAGGAACCTTATGTTGCTAAATTGAAAGTTAGAGGAAATGGCCGTTATTAATTTGATACCAAAATCTTATGAGAGTATTACAAGCAAAGAAAATTATAGACCAATACCTGCTCATGAATACACATAAAAGCCCCCTTAATAAAATATTGTCAAATCAAATTCAGGAATATATAAAAAGGATACTACCCCATGACTGAGTGAGGTCTCAGGAATATAAGAAGCTGGTTCAATATTCAAAAATCAATTGATGTAATCCTTCAAATAACAAAGTAAAACAGAGAAAACATTTGATATTCTTAATGGATAATGAAAAATGAATTGGCATAGTTCAACAACCATTCATAGCTTAAAAAACATGCCTCTGCAAATTAGGAACTAAAGTCACACCTAACACTATGCTTAATAGTAATGTCTTTTATACTTCACCCTAAGAACAAGAATATGGCAAGTTCTCATTACAATTCATTCAGTAATGCACTGGAAGACCTGGCCAGAACAGTAAGGCAAGAAAAAGACAGACACAGTGACTGGATCATGAGTGTTTGTAAAGAAAATTCTAAGCAAATCTAAAAGGGACTACCAGAAACAGTAAGTGGGTTTACCAATACGGCAAGATACAAGGTCAATATTCAAAAATCAAGTGCCTTTCTATGTACTATTAAAGAAACACTAAAATCTTTAAAAACATCAATCACAACAGTGTAAGCGATACGATATTAAGGTGTACATTCTTAAAATATACACAAAATCAATACAATAAAAACTACAAAGATGAAATTAAAGGCTCAAATAAATGGAGATATATAATGAAATCAATGAAGATTCTACATTGTTAGGATATTCTGAAAACTGACATACAGATTCAAAGCATGATCCCAAGTTGATTCTAAACTACAAAAATGCAAAGAACCTAGAATAACCAAAACAGTTTTGACAAAGAAGAATAAATCTGGGAGGTTCATATGAACTGACTTTAAGATTTATTAAAAAGAAACAATAATCAAGAAAGTGATAACTGGCATGAATACAGATACAAAGATCAATACAACAAAATAGTTTACAATAGACCCCCTCCCACCAAACACACAGACAAGGTCAACTAAATCCTGTAAGGGCATCAAGAAAATTTCATAGGGAAAATAGAGACTGGTGCCAGAAAAATTATATATATATTTATGGGAGAGAAAATGAACCTCAACCTTTACTTCATGCCCTACTAACCTGAAATCAATCATACACCTAGCCATAAAAACTAAAACTATTAAAAGTCTAGAAGAACACAAAAATATTCCTAACCTGGGACAGATAAAGCCTTGTTATGATTTATAAAAAAGCATGAACTTTAACCCTTTGCACATGGATGTCCCCTCTCTCAGGGACATAAAGAAACTGCTGCTGATGATTATACAAGATAAACTTGTACCGGCGCAAATTTTAAAAAAATGTATGTTTCCTTGAAGTTTCCCATTCAAATTGCATGAAAAAGCAAATAAAGAGATGGAATATATACTGAAATATGATCAATTAGTTGAGAAGTGGTTTTCAGGAATCACGAGTACGTCCTTTCACAACAGCTTCAAACAGACTGGACAATAAATGACCTATTATTAAAGTAGGAGTAAGAAAACGAGACTACATTGTCTGCTAGAAGAGAAAAACACCAGGTGGAAAATGTCAAATAAATTACTACTGCATAACAAGTATCAGTGAATCTGCAACACATGCCAGTGACTGTTTTACATGTTACCACATGTTAGGAAATATTCACAATACCTTTATCTGAGAAGAGACTTGCAAACAGAATATATAAATAAATGATAAAATTCATAGTACAAAAAGAAACAATTTCAAAAATGGGAAAAGATTTGAACAATTTACTTAAAAAAAACAAAAAAAGACTGACAAACAGGCAAAAAAACACATGAAAACATGCTCCTGATCAGTCACCATCAGATTAGAAGTGCATCAGATTTTAAATATATTAAAATGGACATCTAAAATCACAACAAAGTACTGCAACACATCCACAAGAACTGCTAAAATTAAAAAGATGGAAAATACACCAAGTGTTGACAAGGATGTGAAGAACCTGGAACTCTCTTACATAGCTGATCAGTTGGAATGTAAAGTGATAAGATCACTTTGGAAAAGTCTGTCTGCCAGTTTCTTATTAATTAAAACATGCATTTATCATATGAGGTATTTAACTAAGAGAAATGAACACACAAACACTTTGTACATAAATGCTTGCAGCAGCTTCACTCATACTGCCGAAAGCTGGCAATAACCCAACGTCCATCACCTAGTATTGAGTAAATTAACTGCGATATGATCTTAAAGTAAAATGCTATCTATCCAACAACAAAAAGGAACATGCTGATACAGGTGATAAAATGAAATAGTCTCAAATTACTATGCTGTTTAAGCCATACAAAAAAATTATATGCTGTATAATTTCGTTTGTCTTTTTTAAATCTTGAAAGCACAACTCTAATCTACAGCAAGAAAATACAGATCAGTGGTTACCTGGAGGTAGTGGAATTGAAGTACAGTATGAGGAAGAAGAGGCACAGGCACAATGCCTAAGGTGTCCCCTAATGAGGCAGTGTTTACAGGAGTAAATGCATTTGTCAAAACTCATCAAAATGTAAACATAAAAGGAATATACTTTATTGTATGCAAGTCACATAATAAAAAAAATGGGTTTAAAACTTTTAGACAGTCATTTAGAATGGATGGACATAACTTAAAGCAAAGACAGTATCAAGAATTGGTGAGGATGTGGAGAAATCTGAACACTTGTACATTACTGGTAGGAATGAATAGAAAGTGGTCCAACACAGCAATTCCACTTCAACAGAAATGAAAACCTAAGTCTGGTGGCCATGGTGGCTCAGCCTGTAATCCCAGCACTTTGGGAGGCCGAGGCAAGAGGACTGCCTGAGCCCAGGGATTTAAGACCAGCCTGGGCAACTTGGTGAGAACTTGTCTCTACAATAAATCACCAAAAAAACTAGCTGGGCGTGGTGGTATGCATTTGTAGTTCCAGTTACTTGGAAGCCTGAGGTGGAAGGCTCGCCTGAGGTGGAAGGATCACCTAAGCCCAGCAGGTCAAGGCTGCAGTGGCCATGAGCATGCCACTGTACTCCAGCCTGGGTGACAAGAGTGAGACTCCAACTCAAAAAAAAACCAAAACAAATTAAGTCCATATGGAAACATGTACACTAACGTTCATAGTAGCATTATTCATAGTCAAAAGAAGGAAACAATCCAAATGTTCATCAACTGATGATAGACACATGGTATATTCATACTATAGAATATTATTCAGTCATAAAAAAAAAAAATGAAGTCTTGCTACATGCTACAACACAGATTAAACTTGAAAACATGCTTAGTGAAAGAAGCTAGTCACAAAAGGCTACCTATGGTGTGATTACCATTATTACAAAATAGGCAAATCTACAGAGAAAGTAAGTGAATTCCTGAGCCTGCAATGGGTAGTGGAAGGGGAAAGAGGGGAGGGAAGGGGAGCAACTGTTAATGGGTACAAGGTTTCTTTTGTGGCTGATAAAATGTTTCTAAAACTGACTGTGGTAATGGTGACCCAACTCTAAGACTATAACAACAACTGTACACTTCAAATGGGTGAATGCATGTGAATTATGTCTAAATAAAGCTATTTTAAAAACTAAGAAAATAAAGCCAGGCACAGTGGCTCACACCTGTAATCCCAGCACTTTGAGAGGCAGAGGAAAAAGACTGCCAAAGCCCATGGGTTTGAGACCAGCCCGGGAAACTTGGCGAAACCTTGTCTCTACAATAAATCAAAAACTTAGCCAGGGTGTGGTGGTGCACGCCTGTAGTTCCAGCTACTTGGAAGGCTGAAGCGGAAGGATCACCTGAGCCAGCAGGTTAAGGCTGTGGTGACCATCAGCATGCTACGCTGCATTCCAGTCTGGGTGACTCAAAAAGAAAAGAAAATGTGTATTTGCAAGAATAAAAATTATAAGGATAAATAAGACATTTTGAATGATCACCCATTGCTGATTGAAGAGATGATCAACCTACTAGAATGAAGTGGTGAGGATGATACAGGTGAACAGATCAGGACAGAAATGAGACTCCTGTCAATGCATCTTTTAATGTAATTTTCACTTTGAAAGCATATAAATATTTTGCAGATAAAAAATAAAAAAGCTGTTCCTAAATATGAAAAACAAATTCAATCAGATTAACCTCTTTGTCAAGCTGTTGCCATAACCACTTTAGTGACTTTAGAAGATAGTATTCTGGAATTAACAAGGGTACCAATTCCTCAATGAAAAATGACACACAGAATTCTTATGCAATACTCCAAAGAAAACTTAAATTTTATTCTGCAGTCTAACAATTTGACAACAGCAATTTTGAAGACATTTTATACATCTTGTAGGAAAAGGTAAATAACCAGGCCTCTAAAATGGTCCCCAGTGATCGAACTCCTGGTTTTCAGTCTCCTCCCACACTGTCCCAGGGTCACTATACATGGCCAAGATCAGAAAGCAGAACTGACAATATGCCACTTCCAAGATTAGGTTGCAAAACACCCGAAACACTGCAGTTTCCATTTAGAACTATTCCCTTATAAATACTCATTTTGTGAGAAGCCAGCTGCCATGCCATGACTAGTGCTGTGGAGAAGCCCATGTGGAAAGGAACCTAAAGAAACTTTGAATGTGGGTGCATAGCCTCCAGTCCCAGTTAACCCTTCAGGTAACTGCAATCCTAGCCAACATTGTGAGCAACATCATAAGAGATTCTGAGGCAGAAACCACTCATCTAAGCTGTTCCTGGATTTCTGACCTTCAGAAAGCGTGCAAAATAATAAATGTTTCAGACAGCTAAGCTTTATGATAACTTGTTATGTAACATTATAATACACTTACTATTTTTAGTAACCAAAGTTTCAGTGTAAGAGAATAAGTGATGCAAACATAAAATCATAGTAAAAATCTTACAATGTTAACTTGAATTGGAAATATCAATATGAATTTCTGAATTTTTTATTTTTTATTTTTGAGTTGGAGTCTCACTCTGTCACCCAGGCTGGAGGGCAGTGGCACACTCAATGGCCACCATGGCCTCGACCTGCTAGGCTCAGGCGATCTTTCTACCTCAGTCTTTCAAGTAGCTTGGGCTCGGTGGCTCAGCCTGTAATCCCGCGTCTTTGGGAGGCTGAGGTGAGTGGACTGCCTGAGCCCGCAGGTTCGAGACTCGCCTGGGCAGGCGAAACCTCATCTCTACAATAAATCAAAAAATTCGCCGGGCGTGGTAGTGCACGCCTGTAGTTCCAGCTCCTTGGAAGGCTGAGGCGGAAGGATCGCCGGAGCCCAGCAGGTCGAGGCTGCGGTGGCCAGGAGTGGCCACTGCACTCCAGTCTGGGCAACAGAGACTCCAACTCATTAAAAAAAAAAAAGGCGGGGGGGTATTTCCTAATTTAGTCCACAGAAAAGGCCCAAGAGTAACAATTTAATAGCAACCAGCACATCCAGTGACTAGATAATGCTTTATAAATACTACTTCCCAGGATGAGGAAGCAGGGGTCCTTGGAGAAATAACTGATCCAGGCAAAAAAGATTTGCCTGAGACATTTAACTGTAGCAGAAAGGAAGAAAACTATCAAAGACAAATGAAAAGTATCAAAAGTACACAGGCGCCAACTTACAGGGATTCCCACTGTTTAAAGATGAGAAACGAGAGCAACAACGAATAGGTGACACAATACATAAAAATCAACACATTCATAATATTCTTTAAAACAATAGGAGTGAATAAATAAATACGTAAGAATGTGGGGATGGGGCAAGGGAGATACATCTTTAAAAAACAAAAAGAAAACTCCACTGGCACCACTGAGAAGTAACAAAGGCACTAGCCCCTCACTCAAAAAATTGGAAAGAATTAAGAATTCATCCTGTTTTTCCTGTACAATCTAGTGTTTCTAGATAATAGAGTTGAAAAGAAGAAAAAATGGAAAAGAAATGCTAAGAATTCAGAAATCACCACTTTCAAATCCCTAATTGCAGTGGTTTTCAAAGTATGTTCTAGAACACCAGCATTACCTGGAAACTGGTTCTATAAAATGTACTAGAAATATAAATTCTCAGGCTATGTCATAAATCTAATGAATCAAAAAAACTCTGGAGATGGGATCAAGCAATTCGTTTTTAACAAGCGCTTCCCAAGTGATTATGATATACACTAAAATTTGAGAACCATAGGCCTAATAAAGAAAAAATGCTAGCCGAGCTCGGTGGCTCAGCCTGTAATCCCGCACTTTGGGAGGCTGAGGTGAGTGGATTGCCTGAGCCCGCGGGTTCGAGACCTGCCTGGGCAACTTGGCGAGACCTCATCTCTACAATAAATCAAAAAATTAGCCAGGCATGGTAGCGCATGCCTGTAGTTCCAGCTCCTTGGAAGGCTGAGGCGGAAGGATCGCTGGAGCCCAGCAGGTAGAGGCTGCGATGACCGGAAGTGGTCACTGCACTCCAGTCTGGGCGACAGAGTGAGACTCCAACTCAAAAAAAAAAAAAGAAAAGAAAAGAAAAGAAAAAAGCTATGCATTAAATCAACAATTTGTTGGACAAAAGATTAACAGAAAACTTATAATGGAGAGCTGAAGGTGGGGAACTGAGGTATCGCCACTTGAGCCCTTAATCAATCTTACCCTAACTAAAAGCAAGACCAGATATTGTGTATCTTGTGACATGGTAAAATACAGAGCACACAGAACCATGTGTAACTGCTTAACATCCCCCTCAAGAGTTGATCCTGAATATAATAAATGAGAGTCCAAGAAGAAAACCAAAAGACCTACTATGTAACAGCTGGTTTCTGCCCAAAACATCACCGGGGGGAAAAAAATGGCAGGAGAATGACAAAAAAGACATAATAAATTTAACAGTGTATAGATCTTATTTGGATCCACATTCAAAACAAATTACAAGTATATATTCTTGACTCAACCAGGGTAATTTTATCATGTGTTGTTACCAAGAAATTACAATTTTATTTATTTATTTTTTTTTTTTTTTTGAGTTGGGCGTCTCACTCTCCCAGGCTGGTGTATGGTGGTATAATCATGTCTTACCACCGCCTCAAACTCCTGGGTTCAGGCAGTCCTTCCACCTCAGGCTCCTAAGTACTAAGTAGCTGGGGACTACAGGTGCCCACTAACACACTCAGGTTTTTTGTTTTTGTTTTTAATGTAAAGACAAGGGCTATGTTGCCTAGACTGGTCTCAAACTCCTAGGCTCAAGTAATCCTCCCACCTTGGCCTCCCAAAGTGCTGGGAGCATAAGCCACTGCACCCAACCAGAAATTACTATTGTATAAAACTGTTTTATATAACAGCAATCTGGCTACCAAAGAAAATTTTGTATTTTTAAAAAGATATATACCAAGTACGCAGGAATTAAATAGCATGACTGAGATTTGTTTTTCAATACTTCAATAAAGTAAAATTACAAATAAAGTAAATATGGCAAAATCTTGATAATCATAAAATCTTTTTTTTTTTTTTTTTTTTAGTTGGAGTCTCACTCTGCCACCTAGGCTGGAATGCAGTGGCATGCTCACAGCCACCACAGCCTCGACCCAGTAGGCTCAGGTGATTCTACTGCCTCAGCCTTCCAAGTAGCTGGAACTACAGGTGTGTGCCACCATGCCTGGTTAACTTTTTGATTTATAGTAGAGATGAAGTCTTGCTAAGATGCCCAGGCTGGTATCGAACCACTGGGCTCAGGCAATCTTCTTGCCTTTGCCTCCTCAAGTGCAGGGATTACAGGAGTAAGTCAGCACGCCCAGTTGATTATCATAAAATCTAAATGATGAGCCGGGCTCGGTGGCTCAGCCTGTAATCCCGCGCCTTTGGGAGGCTGAGGTGAGTGGATTGCCTGAGCCCGCGGGTTCGAGACCTGCCTGGGCAGCGAGACCTCATCTCTACAATAAATTAAAAAATCAGCCGGGCGTGATAGTGCATGCCTGTAATTCCGGCTACTTGGAAGGCTGAAGAAGTAGAATTACCTGAGCCTACTGAGTCGAGGCTGTGAGCATGCCACTGCCACTTGGAAGGCTGAGGCGGAAGGATCGCCAGAGCCCAACAGGTCGAGGCTGCGGTGGCTGGGAGCAGCCACTGCACTCCAGTCTGGGCAACAGAAAAAAAAAAAAAATCTAAATGATGGACAAAAAAAAAAAAATCTAAATGATGGATGAAGCAAATACCTCATTACTTTCCATCTTTTTTGGAGTTGTAGTCTTTGTTGCCCAGGCTTGAGTAGAGTAGCACGTTCATGGCCACTGCAACTTTAATCTCCTGGGCTCAGGTGCTTCTTCCACCTCAGCCTTCCAAGTAGCTGGAACTACAGACATGTGCTACCATGCCTGGTTTGATTTATTGTAGGGGTGAGGTCTTGTCAAGATCCCCAGGCTGGTTTCAAACCCCCGGACTCACCTCCACCTCCCAAATACTGGGATTATAAGCATAAGCCACCGCGCCTGGCTACTTTCCATCTTTTTAGCACAGCACATGTTCATAGTTGATATTCTTGATAGTATGCCTAGTCCATCTTATTAGAAATGCCTCTATAGAACTGGCTAAAATGTCCTCAGAGCATATAATTTCTATCCATCTATTAAAATGACAGTGCCTCCTAAAGTTAGACTGCATCTCTCACATCAGAGAGCCAAACTGTCATGCTGTTACTGCAATAATATTTTACATTTTAACATAAGAATGTTCCCACTACATTGTTTTACGTAATCACTGAAAACAGTAACCTTGAATATTGCACTAAAAAAGCACACCAAAAAAATCCTTCATCTCTGAATTTTTCCAGGCCCTCAAAATAAGATTAATCACTATAACTTAGATTACTTGACATTAACTAAGGTAGTGTTTTTTCCAACAGGGTCAAGTGTCCTAAGGCCAAAAAAAGGAGAAGTCATACCTATTTTTTTTAGTTTTCCATGAAATCACGATTACTCCCAACATTGAAGAATCTTACTCATTTAAGATAACTCAAAAGTTTGAAATCAGAGGGTAATTATTGGGCACTGAGTAATGTCTTTTCTGTATTAATCATTTTGCTTGCTAAAACTGCTCAATGAAATAACAAATAATTGGCCTAAACAAACTGGTTGGCAAAAAAAGAATCTGTTAGCATTTTCCAACATTAAAAGATTTCCTTTTAGGATAGGCACAGTGGTTCATGCCTATAATCCAGCAGTTTGGGAGGCTGAGGTGAGAGGATTGCCTGAGATCACGGGTTCAAGACCCGCCTGGGCAACTTGGCGAGACCTTATCTCTACAATAAATCAAAAAATTAGCCGGGCGTGGTGGCACCTGCCTGTAGTTCCAGCTACTTGAAAGGCTGAGGTGGCCTTGAGTGTGCCACTGCACTCCAGCCTGGGAGATAGAGTAAAAGCCTCCAACTTAAAAAAAAAAATTTCCTTTTAAAACAAAGATGTGTTGTTGGTTTTTTTTTCCCCCTATGAAAGACCTTTAACCATATAAAGATAGAATACTGGTTTATATAACTAGATTATACAACTTCCTTGTTTTAAAGGTGAGGAAACAGTCCTCTTAATAGAATTCTGACAATTGTGTTTGAAGTGAGTTACCCCTCTGATTCAAAAGAAATTCTGGCTTTGGCGAAATAATTATAGGTTAGTGTAAAATAAGGTCAATAATCTAATAACAACTTCAAATTTAAATTCAGATTTCAGACTGAAAACTTCAGAATTCAATTATTCTTTATTTTGGTGTTGAGACAGGATCACACTATGTTTGCCCAGGCTAGTCTCAAACTCCTAGACTCAAGCAACCTTCTGTTCCAGCCTCCTGAGTAGGTGGGATTATAGGTGCATGCCACCACATTCAGTCAATTATTCTTTTTGAAGAGGACAATGAATAATCACAACTGATTAACATTTCTCCTCTCCTGTTTTTATTAATAAAAATCCATCTTAATAACTTACATAATGTTGATCATCAAAAGCCAAGGCAAGCCAAGTGTGGTGGCTCATGCCTGCAATGCCAGATGTTTGGGAGGTTGAGACGGGAGGATCACTTGAAGGCAAGAGTTCGAGATCAGCCTGGGCAACAAAGGAAGACCTAGTCTCCACAAAAAATAGAAAAATTAGCTGGGTGTGAGGCGCATGCCTATAGTCCCAGCTACCCAGGAGATTGAGACAGCAGATCAGTTGAGCCCAGAAGTTTGTGGCTGCTGTGAGCTACGACTGTGCCACTGCACTCCAACCTGGATCTTGTCGCAAAAATAAACAAACAAAACAAAGTCTACGAAAGCCTCATCAAAGTTTGAACCATGACTATTTATTCATTATAAACTGAGTTACTTAATTCATGCAGCATGCAAACTATAAGCAAACACAGGCAGGATTATTCTCACCTTTACCTGCTCTATATGTCTTGGCTTGATTCACTGGCATGGGCGTCATGGGTATTGGGTACAAAGGCTTGAGAGAATTAAAAAAATATTAACATTAGGCTATTAATGATAATAAGAAGGTATTTTATAGTTTTATATTGTTAAAGCGCTATGTATGAGGAAATTTCCTGATTCTCTATGAGTCATTAAAAATAAAATCATACCCACAGCTAAAAGGACAAACCCCAAACGACAGTAAATCTAATCTTTCTCACTAGAAAACACTCTCACACTTGTGTCCTTATCCTTAACATACCAAACCGCTGCGTGCCCTCCTCTTTCATATACTTCTGCAACCATCAAACACCACCACAGACTTAAAGAGTACTTGGTGTCAAATATAAACAACTATGGAGGCTAAGTGAACATCAGATGATGACTTACTTGCACGCCTGGGCTCACTGGAACTGGATACATCATATTTGGTGCAAAACAAACAGGTTGAGTATAAACTGGAGTTGGTTGTTGATGGCCCACCATAGATGGGCTAGGTTGTGCTTGAGGCCGAGGCGAAGTTGGGGTAGTAGAAGGCTTTGGCTACAAAAACAAAGATACAATTCAACTATTTCAAGGCAGCAAGTTAACTATTATTACAACTTCAAGACAATTTTCCCAGTCTTTCCAATTTTAACTTGCTTTCAACTCGTCTCTTTTATTTTAAAAAAACACACACAAAAATAAATTTTCACATTTAAAATAAGAGAAAAAGTGCTGTGATAAAAACTTAAAAGCAAAACTTTGACAATTAAAATATAGTATTAAAAACAGTGGCCAGATTTGGTGGCTCAGCCTGTAGTCCCAGTACTTTGGGAGGCTGAGGCTAGTGGATTGCCTGAGCCCACAGGTTTGAGATCGCCCCAGCAACTCGGCAAGACCTCATCTCTACAATAAATTTAAAAAAAAAATTAGCGGGGTGTGGAGCGCGTGCCTGTAGTTCTGCTACTTGGAAGGCTGACGTGGAAGGAGCTCCTGAGTCCAGCAGGTCGAGGCTGTGATGGCTGTGAGCGTGCCAATGCACTCCAGCCTGGGCGACAGAGTGAGACTCCAACTCAAAAAAAAAAAAAGATAGTAGCAGTGATTTTTTTAAGCAACAGGTAATGGTGTTTTTAAAAATTAAAAAATAAATCTATCTTCTTAACCAGGGGTCCCCAGCCTCCAGGCAGCTGACAGGTTAGGAACACAGGTTAGGAGCACAGCTGGATAGTAGGAGGTGACCGGCAGGCAAGCGGAACTCTGCCTCCTGTTAGATCAGCAGCTGCCTTAGATTCTCCCAGGAGCGGGAACCCCATTGTACATATGGGAGGAATCTGGGTTGCGTGCCTCTTATGAGAATCTGACTAATGCCTGATGATTCCCCCCTTCTACCCTCCAGTCCATGGAAAAACTGTCTTCCACGAAACTGGCTCCTGATGCCAAAAATGTTGGGAACAGCTGTTCATAAGGATTCAGTAGAATAACAACAGTACAGCTGTCCCTTTTCTGTGGTAGATTAGCTCCAGGACCTCCTGCAGATACCAAAATCTTCAGATGGTCAAGTCTCTTAAATAAAATGGTGCAGTGCTTGCATGTAACCCGAGTACATCATCCAATATATTTTAAATCAGCAGTTCCCAACCTTTTTGGCAACAGGGAGTAGTTTCATGGAAGACAATTATTCCATGGATGAGGGAGGGGGGATCATCAGGCATCAGATTCTCATAAGGAACACACAACCTAGATCCTTCGCATGCACAGTTTACAATAGGGTTCCCGCTCCTACGAGAATCTATCACCGCTGATATGACACTGTTCACCTCTAGCTGTGCGGCCTGGTTCCTAACAGGCCACAGACTGGTACTGCTCTGTGGCCCTGGGTTGGGAACCACTGCTTTATTTATTCTTGTATTTTTTTGAGTTGGAGTCTCACTATGTCGCCCAGACTGGAGTGCAGTGGCCGCTCCCGGCCACCGCAGCCTCGACCTGCTGGGCTCCGGCGATCCTTCCGCCTCAGCCTTCCAAGTAGTTGGAATGACAGGCGCGCGCTACCACGCCCGGCTAATTTTTTGATTTATTGTAGAGATGAGGTCTCGCCTGCCCAGGCGGGTCTCGAACCTGCAGGCTCAGGCAATCCACTCACCTCAGCCTCCCAAAGGCACGGGATTACAGGCTGAGCCACCGAACCCGGCTGGGGACCACTGCTTTAAATCATCTCTGGATTACTTACAATATTTAGGTAATCTAGAGATGATTTAAAGATTTATATTAGGTATTGTAAATAGTCTAGAGATAGTTTAAAGAAAGGGAATATATTTCCCTTGTCATTATTCCAAAGCAATATAACAACTATTTACATTATAATGAATTTATTTTTGGGGAGACTAGATAACCTTAAAGAAAGAAATAAAGTTACCTGAGCGAAGGAACGTGGGTTGAACTCCTTTGCGTTGGGATTCAATGTTGATTTCCTCACTTGCCTAAGAAAATATAAAGACCAGTGAAATCTACATGGAACTTATGTTTCTCTAAAATGTTCCATACCTGACAATTTTTTAAAAACTGCTAAACATATGTTAGATTTAAGCTATTCTCAAGAATTTCATTAATGGTCTTTAATAAAAAAGACAAACTTATATTGCTTATTCCTTAATCTCATAAAGAAATTGGCCATCAAAGGATTTTTTTTTAAAGTTTAAGTAATATACAACCAATTCTCTCAAAACAAATCGGTAAATACTTAAACTGAAAACACAGTAGCTTCTTATAAAATATCCTTAAAAGCAATCCTTAATATACCAATTTTCTAGCATGGAGCAATCTTTTTTTTTTTTGAGTTGGAGTCTCACTCTGTCGCCCAGACTGAAGTGCAATGGCCGCTCCAGGCCACCACAGCCTTGACCTCCTGGGCTCCAGTGATCCTTCCACCTCAGCCTTCCAAGTAGCCAGAATTACAGGCATGTGCTACCACGCCTGGCTGATTTTTTAATTTATTGTAGAGATGATGTCTCACTTGCCCAGGCGGGTCTCGAACCCGTGGGCTCAGGCAATCCACTCACCTCAGCCTCCCAAAGGCGCGGGATTACAGGCTGAGCCACCGAGCCCGGCTTAGCATGGAGCAATTTTTATGTGAAGGTATTTTTTCCATGATGTATCTGGGGGAAAATCATGGCTCTAATAACAAATTTTGCCACAATCAAGAATAAGCAGTTCCCAATTTAACAATAAGTGGCCTTCCAAAAGTTCAGCTATAACTGGGTTGTTTGGTACCCAAAACACATACGGTGGTTTTGAAGTGAGCTGATAAAAGTCCATTTAATTAACAGTATTAATATATGTGCAGAATTAAGTCTATTTTAACAAATCTAAACATTAACTAAAACACTATTCCTCATGTAAAGCATTCTGAATTCGAAGCAGGGGCACTAGGTGCTTCTCTCTCTTCTCGATAGGAACAGTTTTTTAGTCTTAGCAGCACAGCAGGAGTGACTACTGATTGGAATTCAGGGAACATAGGTCCCCAAAATTGGTAATTTTTAAACTCCTGTACATTTACAGAAAAACCTTTCTTAACTTATATCTAGTTTTTTGGGTTTTGTTCTTGCCCTGGGAGGCAAAAATGGGGAAGGAGGGAAGACTAGGACAGGGTATATAATTAATAACTTAATTTACCTAAGATGCCACTTGTTTAGACAGTTGTTTGTAAAAATTCAGGGCTACTTATAAAGCAGTCTATATACCCAGACAGACTGAGTTGGAAGGAACTGAATACCTTAAAAAAAAAGTTAACTGAGTAACAGTATGTTTTCTTCTAAGTTCCAGATTTACTTACTCAGCTGCGTCTTTCTTCTCTTCCTTATCATCTTTCTCTTGTTTACATGATGGACTGGAAGTCTGAACTCCTTGGGACGTGACTTCTGGTCCCCTCTTGTGCTCCGTGTTGCTAAGTATCGAAGGGGAAATGCTGGGGCTATTCGGCTTGCTGCTGCCACTGGTACAGTTGCTGCTGCTATTTTCAATGAAAGAATCCTTAGCACTTGGTTCAATTTTGTCTTTGATCAAATCTCTTGATTTTTCTCCCTCTCTATTTTTGTTTAGTAGTTGATCCATAGATTCGGAAGTAGAACTTGGCTGTAACTAAATAAAGGAAATAATTATATTTACACATCTTAAATAATTCTAGTAATCCATTTTTACCATGAGCATGTACAAAGTAATATCTGTAGGTGTGAAACATTTTGAAGAAGGCTTTCTTCATCTTTAAGAACAATGTTTTTATAAAAAAGCAACAATGATAGAATATCTATACAACAAAGCCTAGTCATCAAAGCACTCAAATACCCTAGCCTCAAAAGTTCTATATATATATATATATATATATATATATATATATATATTTTTTTTTTTTTTTTTTTTTTTTTTTTTTTTTTTTTTGAGTTGGAGTCTCACTCTGTCGCCCAGACTAGAGTGCATTGGCTGCTCCCAGCCACCGTAGCCTCACCTGCTGGGCGCCGGCGATCCTTCTGCCTCAGTCTTCCAAGTAGCTGGAACTACAGGCGCACGCTACCACACCCGGCTAATTTTTGATTTATTGTAGAGATGAGGTTGCCCAGGCGGGTCTCAAACCCGCGGGCTCTGGCAATCCACTCACCATAACCTCCCAAAGGCACGGGATTACAGGCTGAGCCACCGAGCCCAGCTCAAAAGTTCAATATTTACTGAGTCTACCATGTGTCAGAAACTGTGCCTGCTGGGTATGGAAAATATGGAGTAGTTCCTTATCCTCCTATATTTGCCACCTAAATGAGATTACTTAAATACTTAACAACAAAATGCAGTGAATGTTATGAGATCCTTTAGAAAAAGCAAGCTATAAAAAGAGGAAGCTTCTTGACAGAAGTGTTCACTAGTCTAAATTGTGAAAGAAGTTTAGGAGAGGTGTTTAAAAGAAGAAAAAGAGAAGAAAAAAAAGAAACCACACAACCCACTCCCCTACATTGGGGAGGTGAATATCCTCTCTGTCTTTTACTTTCTTTTTTTATTTATAAAAAATTGTGTATTTATTCTTACATGTTTAAATTTCAGTTACCTTCAAAGAACTCTCCATTTGATGCACTACACCTATTGAGATCTCATTTACTTTCTAAATAAACTTTGTTTTTTGAAAACTTAAAAACAAAAACAGAAAAATATTATGTTTACAAATCCAAAGGAAAGGGAAAAGATGGCTCCATCACAAAACAGAAAAGCATCAGTGGCTGGAGCAGAGGTGGGGCACACACACGAGTGACTGAAGAAAAGAAAACATGCCTAAGAAAAATGAGATGATAAAGGAACTTAAAAGCTATGTTAAGGACTCTGGCTTTTCATTCTCAGGGTAATGGGAAGCCATTGAGGAATGCTAACCAAGGTATAGTACTGAGCAGGTTTATAGTTCAGAAAGATGAGCACAGCAGCTCTGTGGGAAATGCACTGGAGGAAGCCAAGTGATGGTATGGAGAGACCATCAAGGAGGCTAGTCTAAGCCCTGCCTGGGTCTAGTGCAATGGAAGGTCAGAAGCAGGTAGTTTCAGAGTGAAACCTGACTAGACATGTTGGCCAGTTAGACCTTCTAAACTATAATTCAAGAGACTGCAAAACCAAAGACCATCAAGCAGAGCACAAGATAAACAGTGAAATCAGTAATGGGGTCTTTTAGTTTATAGGCAAGAAGAAATAAATGCTACCACTGGCTGAAAGTGATTTAAGATGCCATCCTCCACAAAAGAAAGACAACAGGGACATCTGAAGGAAATGGCAAGAAAAAGAGAAGGAAAACAGCAAGAAGCAACAGCGAAAACGGAAATAAGAAAAGACAAAGCAGCAGCCCCAGGTGGGCAGAATAAGCTAAAGAGAAATCCACAAGCCAAAGGGGTTGTGCCTCAAGGTTGGACAGAGATGAGGTGGTACACTTCAGCCTCTGCACGGGCAAACCAGTTCCAATGCTTCACTACCAAGGCCCTTGGTGTCATGGGAAATAGCACTGTACAATTCAGAAGCATCTCAAGCTTCACTTGCAACACCACTACAGCTAGAGAGTCCTCAAGCAGCTGAGGGCAAATGGGAATAAGAGCATTTACTTGGGCCCAGTGATAATTTAAGTCACAACAGAGATCACAACTTAAACCTGCATTTGTTAAAAATCCTTAGTAAAGGTTCTACACATAACAGACCAACTGTACACTGCAGAAGACGTTCAGAGTTTATTTATCATAAGGGTCCTTGAGTGAAGGCTAAAAATTAGACTTCTGGTGCTGCTATTATTCTAATGGCAAACGCATCTATAGTACTTACTATGTGTTAGATACCGCTCTAAACTATTTACAGACTCATTCATTTGGTCTTTACAAGGACCCCATCTGACTATTGTCATCTAACATGGCAAATCCATGGTTGTAAGTATTCTGCTATATTTCCTCTCTCCAGTATACTAAACCTAAGAGAAACCTGCAATTCTTACGTGACTCAGAGAACAAGCAAATGTTGATAGCCAGTACATGTTGGGTAATCTATATTTTAGTAATAAGAATTAACATGTAGCTGGGCTCTGTGGCTCAGCCTGTAATCCCAGCGCTTTGGGAGGCCAAGGCGAGTGGATTGCCTGACCCCCTGGGTTCGAGACCCGTCCGGGCAACTTGGCAAGACCTCGTCTCTACAATAAATAAAAAATTAGCCGAGTGTGGTAGAACATGCCTGTAGTTCTCGCTACTTGCAAGGCTGAGGCGGAAGGATCGCCAGAGCTCAGCAGGTCGAGGCTGCGATGACCAGAGCGTGCCACTGCACTCCAGTATGGGCGACAGAGTAAGATTCCAACTCAAAAAAAAAGAGAATTAACATGTATTGAGTACATGTGCCAGACACTATGCTAAACACCTTACTCTTATGGGAACACTATGAAGCAGGTCCTATAATTAGGGGAAGTAGATAATATGCCCTAATGTTGCACCCATGGTGTATGGAGGCCAAGGTCCAAACTCAGGTCTATTTACCTCTAAATTCTACACCATTAACCCATAACAGATCAAATTATTAGCAATTCTAACACAAATAAAGCTATCAGCACCGTGAAAGTAACTATATTGGAGCCTGCATATGGCTCTCAAGGAATAGTGGAGGGAAGAGACCCAACAAACTCACAAGGTATCCCTATTTCTGTCTCAATCAACTAGAGATTTTTTTGTGAACAAATGCAGTTCAGGGCCATGTGCAAGTCATGAGGGTGGCTTTGATGACTCATTTATTAAACAGTACAGTATACACTATGCATTATTTACTGTCCAAAGCACTGCTAGAAGCTTAAACACCAGATGGCCAGGCTTGTTATTTAGTAGCCATGTAACTCTGGGAAAATTATTTAACTTCTCTTTGCCTCGGTTTCCTAACATACATACTGCAGATAACAGAACATGCTTGATTCTCACTAGCATAATGGTGAGAATAAAATACAAAATTTTAAAAATCAGAAATTTGTTTGAAAGGGATGATAAGACAATAAAAGATTTAACACATAAGCACTTAAAACAGTGTCTAGAACTATAAGAAAGGGATTGGCAGTAGCAGGAAACTGCCAGGGGTGGGTGGGTGGGATTGGCAGTAGTGGGAAACTGCCAGGGGAGGGGGCACACCTCATCAACAAAGGTGCCTGCATAAGCAACATTTGTATACCTCTAAGAAGCTAAGTTTCAGGAAAATTTCTTGAGTTGGTCTCAAAATCCACCTTGATATCTATAGCATATTATAGTAATCAAGGAAAGATGTTCAGCAAAGCCATCATAAGACAGAAATAATACCACAGAAAGATGCCTACCAATTAATTTGTGCACAAAGTGTATATCTACAACACCCTCAGAGTATCAGAGACTAGTACACCTTCTACTCACCATACCAGATAATAAATGACTTGGCCTGACTCTACTAAAACCTAGCTTCACTGAATGGATAATCAAGCAAACATCAAATAATAAGCTATGTTATGGTGACTTACTCTCTTTCATTTGAAAGAAACTTAACAATACCTAAATTGTTGCTATCAAATCTCATGGTTTCTCATTCCACTTTAAGGACAGGCAACGTCAACTTTAAAAATGTAGCTTTCGGGCAACCCCTTCGGGTACCCTCCTACTGTGGGAGCTTTTCTGTCCTCTCAATAAATCCTGCTTTAAAAAAAAAAAAGAATGTAGCTTTCAGGCCGGGTGTGGTGGCTCAAGCCTGAAATTCCAACACTCTGAGAGGCCGAGCCAAGGAGGATTACCTGAGCTCAGGGATTCGAGACCAACCTGGGCAACTTGGTGAGATCTCATCTCTACAATAAATAAATCAAAAAATAAGCTGGACATGGTAGCGCGCGCCTGTAGTTACAGCTCTTGAAAGGCTGAGGCGAAAGTGTCACTTGAGCCCAGCAGGTTGAAGACTGTACTCCAGCCTAGGCACAGAGTGAGACTCCGACTCAAAAAAACAAACAAAAAAAGAAAGTTTACCTTTCTATACACATGGCTCGATATTTCTGTGTATATATAATGTAGTTTTGTAAAGTAATGATATAAAAATCCTTAATGTTTACTATTTGTATTTTAAAATTCCAATTCATAAGTCAATACAGCACTTACCCTAAAATCATTCTTAAATTTCTTCAAATCATCAATCTGTTTTCTGTGTTCAGAAACAATTGGTGATATGCCTGTAAAAATAACAACTGTTTTAGATACAGATTTAATTTTAACTTTTAACTTCAAATTCTTTTAGCTTGGCATGTTAGCAATGAGAATAAGATCTATTATCCAAAAGAGTAACAGTTTCAGTATCAATTTTTATTTTTGGCATTTGTCAAACTATGCATTTATATATGCAAAATACTAGAAAAAGTGTTAAACAAAAATATTCTGTATTGGGCATGAAATTAGACACACTCCATATTTCTACACTTATGCCTAAAAATGCTTTAAACCTCCAACCTTTATTTTCAGCTTTTGAGAAGTTAGGAGAGGTTTCACTGGGCTTAGTGTTGTCTTTATTTCCTGCAGGAGAGTTCTGCCTCTGATCTTGAAGCCTGGAATCTTTAGCTAGAAAACAATTTTTTAAAAAAACTCAGAGTTAGACAGAAGTTAGAAAAGTAAAACAGGAAAATATTTAACGATAATTCTGATTTTCTATGTTTTTGGAAAAGAATACTTTCTTTAAACAGAGAATTTCTTTCCCTTTATGGGTGTCATATGAAACACCAATAATTTTACTTATATAGTTATTTAACACCCAGGAATGTTAACCTTCATAACAAAAGATATATATTATACTTGTAGAATTACTTAAACAACTAACTCCATTTACATAACATATAATATGCATTCAAAATACCTATCTATGAATAAAAACAACATACAGGTTAACATTATAAGACATAATTCTAACACTTAGCTTACAAACGACATTAGGAATCTAGAAGCCCTTTCTTACATACCCTCAATAGAAGGAGTAACAGCTCTGTTGGATGCAGGACTAGCGGGTGTAGGAGATGCAGCTGGAACAGGCATAGCTACAGCTTCAGTGGGAATAATACCAGCTTGGGGAGAAGCAAGAACTGGCCCACTGGGAGAGTTTCCAATACTGTTCTGTCTAGGAGACCTGGGTCTGTGAGTTTTAGGGGATAATCTTGGAACTAGAAGAAAGGGAAAATTTGTTACTTTTTCAGCTAAAATATAATTTCCTCAAAGAGGCTTCTCTGAAGGTCTAGGAAAAACA
This sequence comes from Carlito syrichta, assembly GCF_000164805.1. Taxonomy (NCBI): domain Eukaryota; kingdom Metazoa; phylum Chordata; class Mammalia; order Primates; family Tarsiidae; genus Carlito; species Carlito syrichta. The sequence goes on along the minus strand of NW_007249787.1, from coordinate 147,881 downwards.
GTGCTCTCCAGCCCTTACCCTTTATCTCATCACCCTGTTTTCTTTTCCAAAGTCTTAGGAATTTGGTGGTAATCAAGAACAGTCTGAAGAACAGCAGCAATTACTAACACCTAAGTACAACTCTGGCTTTCTCTCCTAACTAAATGTAATAATTCTGAAAGGTATTATTGAATGAAGTTGGAAATGGGATTCCTAAGGCAGGATAAATGCCACTTTTTTTCCCCACTTGTCTGTCTTATCTCTTATGGCATGGGCACTTGGGGAAATGTCACTTTTTAAGATAAAAACATTCTACAAAAAAGTTGAACTGATTGCTTCTTTTTAAAAGGTTACTGTGGGGTTGGAGAGCCCTAAGAAGTAGGCTCATTCCTTCCTCCTTCAAGTAATATAGTAAAACACCTTTGGGCAGCTTGTAGCCCTCATTCTGTATCTCCTCCTTGCAACATCAAGACCCACTGTGCAATAACTAAGGAAATCAGGACTAAATTTGGCCAAGAGGGGAAGATAATACAAGCAGGAGTTGTATCTCATGTGATGTCAAAATAAGTAATAGATTTCATATATCATTATAAATCTACTTGCAGAGTTTAGATTCAAAATTATTCAGTAATTATTTCCAATAAGTAAAAAGAGCAAACTTGTAACGCCATTCTGTCTCTCTAAACACTATGTTTACTCTCAATTCTAATCATGTTGCTACTTCTCAAATTAATTTCCAGACCATTTGAGCAATGTCAAAAGATTAATAGAACACCTGACGATTTTTTTAAATTTCTATTTTCTTGTCAGTCTTTTTTTTTTGAGACAGAGTCTCACTCTTACCCAGGATGGAGTACAGTGGCATGATCATGGCTCACCGCAGCCTCAACTCCTGGGCTCCTACAAGCCTCCTGCCTCAGCCTCCTGAGTACCTGGGACTACAGGCATGCACCACTATGCCCGGCTAATTTTCCTATTTTTTGTAGAGATGAGGTCTTGCTTTGTTGCCCAGGCTGGTCTCAAACTCCTGGCCTCAAGCGATTCTCCCGTCTCAGTCTCCCAAAGTGCAGGGATTACAGGCGTGAGTCACAGGGCCTGGCTTATTTTCTTGTTAGTCTTGAAGACCAAGGAAGAAAACAGGAAGTGCAAAGGAATTTACAATTACATGAAAGTACATTACATGAAGCTGAGTAGACAGTATGCATCAACTAAAAACAGACATTTAACAGATTTAGATGTTTTTGGTTTTTTGCTTAAGTTTAAAGATTTTAATTTATGGACTGATTAAAATAGAGTAAGAACAAGAAAAAAAAGGCATTCTTTGTATGCTCTAGCTCTCCACAGTTATAATGGAAGCTACTTTTTGCAGCAAAAAGTAGCAAAAGCAGTCATAACCTAATCGTAAAAATCTTAAGTATAACTTGGGATCCTCATTTGTGTTTGCTATTCCCTATCAGGGAAATACAGTTGGGAATTAGAGCCATATACAGATGCTAGCTACACTGTAAGCCCAGAATAAATGTTTATGGAATGAATCAGTGAACAAAGTTGCTGAAAAGATAGAAAATACAGTACCTCAAATTAGTGTGATTGTACTATGTATGCCTTATACAGGAGTAGTACTTTATAAAACTAAGATATATTCATATTCATGAATCTTATAGGAATCCCATCAAAAGCTCATAAAGTAGACTAGGCTACAATTTATTCACTGAGAAAACTGAAATCAAGAATGATTAAACATGATGAATAAGTGGTAGAGCCCATAATTAAAATGTTGATTTCCCAATTCCTGGTTATTCTACTATTTTACACATACACACACACACACACACACACTTCCTCAAACAGAGCTTTAGCTCAGCCCTCTTTACATTCAGTACAATCACAAAACGAACACTGTCATTATCCTCAAGTGTTACCTACCCCCACTGACCACTGATGACCATGTTCCCCCCGAGGGACTGGTCCTTGCCACTGGAGGAGTAGCTGCTTCACTGGGTGGGTTGTGTGATACAAATTCTAGGCCACTGGATATGGAACCCCTCCCAGCAGAAACTCTGTGATTTCGAGGGTGTCGCTGGGCCTTTGGGGACATCCTGGGAGGCCCTAAGAAAAGAACAGTGAACATCACATAAATGCCACAATGTCCATCAGTACTGTTTTTCTGCTAAGTATGTACACAAACACATTCTCTCTTTTACTCATTCACTCGACAGTTTCTCTTTGGTTAAAAAAAAGAAAAAAGGTAATACATATTTTTTCATCCTATTAACTCTTTCAGAATTATATTGTAAAATGTCATAAAGTTTGATAAATTTTATTTTATTCCCCCCCTTTTTTAAATAAAGGGAGGGATGAAGTTGATGGTAAGAAGTCAAACAATAAGATGTCATAACTCTTGAAATAATTGTAGCAATCTGTTTCATCCGTGTGTATTACTGTAGTCACATAAAAATAAAGAAAAGAAATAAAATGGCTTTATTGAAGCTATGGCTACATGATGAAATATTTTTTACTTTACCATATACTTTTGCCTTCCCCAATCCAGAATCTACAGTATATTTCTAAAATTAGAAAAAAAAATATTTTTAACCAAATGATAATTACTCCCTATATTCCCCTGGTACTACCGAAATATATGTGCATACCCATCTTTAATTTCTCCAAAATTTTAGTTTATCTACCTATTCTGTCATGAACATCAATTTTCAACTCCTAGCTTAAACTAGTCCTCACCTGTAAGCAGTTTGGAAGACTTAGCAGGCCATGCGCTGGAAATTCTGCTGCTAATGCATAACTTATAAGACCAACATAACTGACAGCTGGGGTAGAAATCTGCACTATATAAATTGTCAAAATGCCACACCACTGATTCTGCTACCTCACTGACTTCTCTTTCTAAAGCGGTTTACTGTGCACTAGACCAATCTGCCAAGTGAGAACAGTGGACAGGACGGCCCTTGTCACAGAAGCCTGCTAGTGCTAATATACAACAAAAACCTTTCTGACATCAAAGCCAAGACTTCTCACTCCCACCCTGCTGCCAAGCTATTTGGAAATTCAAATTACTGTGTGTTCCCAACAGAAATTTAATCTTAGAAATGATCTTTATTTTAAAGGTTGCTAATATAGATTATAATTTTCAAGGAGATATTCAACATCCTTGAATAATGCAGAAGGTATATTTCTATATGAATGGTTAGTCCATGAGCAGTCCTTACACCTTAATGTAGTCATAGTCATTAGTGATCACATTTTATCTAACACATTCTCATCAGACAAACAGCACTTACTCAAATAATGAACCACAAGAAATATTTCAACAGAATTCTCCATTTAGTGGCCACTACTAGAGGCCATTTTGAGTAAAGAAGTCACTTCGAAAATCAGTGAAACTTGCTATTAAAGGTTAGACTCTTCAGCCAAGGTCACATGACCTGCCTGTCTGAATGTAAGAATTTATTTTAAAGCAGTGACCACAGTTTTCCCTAGGAAAGCAGTTCATGCAGAAAACTTTATTAGTCCCAAATAAGCTATATAACTGTGATTTTAATAAACAAATTAGATTAATATTTTAACACAAATATTCTGAACTCGTATCAAAAGAATATTATCATTCAGAAAACAAGCTTTAAATGTATACACAACATTTATGTTAGAATGTTACCTTTCCACAACACATTCATGTATCTGATATATAGCAATGGTGGATTTAGCATCAAATACTGAATAAGAATTACAAGATTTTATTCTTATCTTTGACAAGAGAAAAAAATACACCTAAATATTCAAATTCATGCCTAAGTAATTTCATCTTAGATCAAGAACTTCTCCCAGATTAAAGCAGCCTTTTACTATATAATACTACAACACTAATTTTTTTTAATTACTTAAATTTAGCATTCCTCAGGCATTCTAAAAATCAAACTCTGCACTGGAATCTAAGGGCAGACATGTATAGGCAGCTACATGGGATTTCACTTTCAAAAAGGACTCCTAAAACACTATTCTTGCCAATGGCCAATAGGAAGGCTCAGTAGGACCTTGGCCAAGGAGCTGTAAAATGACAGGTTGCAATTAAGTTCAAGCCTGGGCAAAGAAAGTCCATTCGCTTGACATTAACCACTGTATACACAGCAAATCAGAAGGGAGAAGGCCATGGGGCAGACTTTTCTGAGGCTGTAAAGGAGTATTATTACCAAGCAAAGATAAACCCTCTTTCTTACAAATTTAGGATGGTTCATAGCTTCATACAGCATTTATCAAATTTTTCTCTAATGAACAAAAGGTTAATAGAAATAGGTTTTTAATAAACCAAAGTTAAAACACAGAAATTATAGGTTATTAAATAATGAAGAGGAAACTATTTTGTAATTATAAACTCACATAGGAGTTAAACAAAGACAAACAAAAACATGAACAAATTGTGGTATTGTACCTTCTGAAGACATGCGTTTAGGCATAGTAGAGACAGGAGCTGGAGAACCATGAGCAGAGGGGTGAGACGGGGGTCTGGATGGCCGCGAGGGGGGCCTGGAGGGCGGCCGTGTAGGGGTGGCTGCCCGAGGTGGAAGAGAGTTGGGACCTGACTGGTAGCGAGAAGGTGGGCGAGAGGAAGGAGATGGGCAAGGCGATGGCCAGGGAACACCTGACAGAACAAATGATATGAAGGAAAGTATAAAAACTAAAGAAAAAAATGAGGGAAAAAAGTAAACAGAAAAAAAAGTAAAATGACAAAAATGATTTCTTGTACATTTTAACCCTTTGAGGACAGTCATTTGATTTGTGATAAGTTTTAGCATAACTTAACTGACATAAATTCACATTTTACTTTAACCTCCTTAAAATTAAGTCTGTTTAAATGAACACACGTTCCCAAAGGGTTAATTAGGATCTACACATACTATTGAAGAAGACAATTAAGACTTTGCCTATCAATCCTGTTTCCATAACTGTTTCTCAATAATCAATTATTAAAAGGAATATAACATACATTAGGTAATTTTACACAATAAATTATGATAATTCTTACTCAGGAATAAGATTATTTACTATATTAATTTTAACCATGAAACACAATGAAAATAAGCAGCAGCTACTGCATCCAACTAGAAATGCTGGTTCCTTATAATCATCTATGATTTCATCAGGTTTATACTTGATATGCCTAAGGTTCAGTTTGAAATCTCATTAAGTGAAATTTAAGCAGATATAAAACATTGCTTCTATTTTCTAGAGTCACAGGAGTAACAAAAGTTAATAGTAATCACTTTTTTAAAAAAGTCTTAATCTCATTAAACTAGAAAAGGAGGACCTTCTAAATAATTTATACAGTTAAACACTTTTGTCTAGTAGACTGCTTCATAAAGAGTATAACTACAAAGCAGTCATCACCAAATATACTGATACTGATGAAGACTCACAGGTCAAGACAGAGCTAGCATTTCATGTTATGAGTCACTTACCTTAATCTTAGTAAACAGTCCAGGTCTCCTCTCCATAGGGGTCCACACACTTGAGTATCATATTATTTCCCAGCCCCCTCTAGGTTTTTAGTTTGAAAATTCTGTTTATGAACAACTAAAAGTCTTTACTCAGTGAGCAAAGAAATTTCACCCCCAGTATCAAGTCCAGAAAATACTCAAGAGTGTTCATTTGGAGAGGAATTCTGGAGAAAAGACTTGATGAAAACAAATGAAATTGGAAACTTAGTGTTCTCTATTTAATTCTTTCTAACTTTCCATATCTAAATGCCAAAAACTGAATGTCCATCCTTTTCCCTAAGTTAGTAACATACTACTGTCATTATTAATTACTGTCTTTCTATACCATCCATAGTACTGCTATTCAGTATCCTTGACATATATGAAAGATCCATACCCTATGAGCTATACTCAATCTAGATTTAGAGATAGAGTAGAAAATGTCTTCCTACTAAAGACTCAGGTATTTTTTTTAACTTAAGTTGCTAAACTACAACATCCACTGTTAAACTAAGAGCTGTTTTGTCTTGTTTTGTTTTTAAGTGTATTTCTCTAGTCATTTTCTTCACATGACTCCTGGCCATGTCTTGTATTATAGGTCACCTCAGATCCTTTCTTGAAGTAAGCAAAATATAGAAACAAACAGTTAATGAAAATGAATCCATATTAACCACAGAGTATTTCACATAAATTAGAATTTTTCATATAAATTATGTCTAAATAATTTTATCATCCAGTGTTTTTAAAATTGAGAACCTACCCAAAGTTTCCAATTTCTTTATATGTGGAGTGTTTTTGACCAATTGATTGTCTTTGCGTTAAATTTAGCACTTTATCTTCATACATCATGAATATTTCATTATACTAAATATTGTATATGCCAAAGTCTTATACAATGTTTTACCATTTTGATATCCACAAAAGCAAATTTTAAGTAGTGATGAAGTAAAAACTACTCCACAGAAGCCATTAAAGGTGTGCATTTATTATCAATTATGTAAACTATTTTAAATATTTAGAAAACTAGTTGATTGATGACATTGACAAATTTGGTCAAAATACTTGCCTCCATTAACTACTCTTTGGTCTGAACCAGAATTCGGGTTGAAATCTGAAGTGTGAGAGGTGGATCTTGATGGCATGGAGCCCGATCCAGGCTGGCCCATACGCGGTGAATTCTGTCTCCCACTTCCCCAGGATATGACTTCTCTATTTCTTTGTCCAGGAGGAATATATTTATTTTCCCTGAAAATGAGAGATCCTCTAAATAACTTTATCCTAAAAGGTATCAGGCCAATGAAACATATCTGAAAGTAATTTAGGCAGAAGGGAATACTTGTTTTAAAAAAGGTTTAACACTAAACCAAACTGCCTCAATCCCACACGCCCTTGTTCTTCCATCTTACCCTGAGTTCTTGCCTCTTGCCTTTGCCTTCTCTCCAATGCTCCTCTTAAGATACGTGTTAATTCTCATCCCCCTTGACCATGGATATGTGTTCATTCTCATCCCCCTTGACCTCTCTATAGCTGATTCTACCAATCTTGATCTATCTTCTTAAAACTTTTTTCCTGTTGGCTGTCTCAATTTTATTTTCTATGATGTCTCTTCTTGTCTCGTTGGCTGTTCTTTGTTTTTTCATGGCTTCAATATCAACAATGCTGATAAATCCCAAAACTGCAGGGCCAATCTCACAGTTTCAACATCTGTCACTAGATATATCAGTTCAAATTGCCAGACTTTAAGCTGAATGCCTTGAAGACAGGATGTATCTCTTACTCTACTAGAAAGGCAGACAGGTATTTCTGAACATGTTTATGAATAAATGAAAGATCCACAAATCCCTCAAATGCAATATACTGCACAAATGAAGTCAGTTTCTCCCCTCAAACTTGCTCCACTTTCCTACCTCCATTACCAGTACAACCATTAATTCGCATAGTTATCAGGGTAATCCCTAGATTTCCTAGCCTTTCTATCACCAGTGCCGGTCTAGATGTCTATCAAGTTCTTACAATTGAACTATTTCAATACACTAACTGGTCTCTATGTTTCAGCTAGTCCCCAATGCCCCAGGGTTTATTCACCCCATCCTCTACCTTCAGGTTGCTCTTTTATCAGAACATGAAAAGTCCTTAAATGACCTCAGTTTCTACCACCAGCTACCATGCTGCATCCAACACAGATCCCGTGTTCCAGACATATGAAACAACCAGCCCCTTCCTGAGCTGGCCAGGTTCTCTCATATGGCCATGCTTTTGCACATCGCTTTTCATCGGATGATAAATCTTCTCCCATCCTCTTCTCTGAGTGGCAGACAGATCCTATTATCTTATTACAAAATGCCACCACTTTAGTGAGGCTTTCTCTGACTCTGCAGGTTATGCTAATTCCTTCTCACTCTGGATGCTTCTAATACTCTAAATACACCTTCACTCAAGCAAATCATATGGTACTGTGATTATGCTACATGTGTCTCCTACCTGATGAGTATTTTTTAACATGCTCTCTCAGACTTTGGCTTGCTCATCCTTCTCTATCCAATACTTGGCTCTACAGACCTGACTCTCAAAAAAGTATTTTCCAAGCCAGGTGCTGTGGCTCACATCTGTAATCCCAGCACTTTGGGAGACCCAAGGCAGGAGGATTGCTAGCCCAGGAGTTCGAGACCAGGTTAGGCAACAGAGCAGGACCTGGTCTCTACAAAAAAAAAATCAAAACATTAGCTGGGCATGGTAGTACTTGCCTATAGTCCCAGCTACTCAGAGGCTGAGGCAGAAGGAGCACTTGAGCCCAGGAGACTGAGGTTGAGGTGAGCAGTGATCCTGCCACTGCCACTCCAGTCTGGGCAACAGAGTGAGACTCTGACTCAAAAAAACAAAACAAACAAACAAACAAACAAAAACTTCTAAAATTACCATAATCTATTCTCTAACAGAATCTTAAATCAATTCCAATTAAATTCTCTACCTAAGCTATGTTAAGGAGGAAATATAATAATAATACACCTTCTTACACAGACCTTGGGTTGTATATCCAAAATACTGCATCATGATTTCCTTTAAATACCTAGTGTTTATGCCATGCCCCTCACGTTCACTGGAATTTCTCTGGACTGCTGTGTATTTTTCTTCCTCGCTTCTATCATCATTTTCCAGGGCCACTCGAGCTTTGTACTGGGCACTTGACTCAATTTCTTCTGCTAACTGGTTTGCCCTTGCTTCTCGTTTTAAGAATTCTTCTGAATTATCCCTTTCTAAGGGCACCCTGAAACATGAGAAGAAGAAAGGCAAAGTGAATATTTTAAAGTCATAGTTTATATATCTGCTACAATCAACTATTAAGAAAGTTTAGAGTGTGGGATACTGGTAAAACTGTAAGAGTTACAGTCATCTATTTATTTATAAATCAAAATTTTAATTTGTTTTCTTTTATCTTTTCCCTAGAGGAATCTATTTCAAAAACTGGTTAAAATGATTGTCCACCATAATCTCTACCATACAAACTTAGATTTTTAACAACTTAAAAAACAAAACCAAACAAAAACTTATTCAGAGCATAAAAACAGGATATAAACAAACTACATTTATTTCCTTTTTTAATGGGAATTCATCAGCCTAGGTAATAACAAAAAAATCTTTCACATAATTGTATAACTAAACATCTAACAAAAATATGTATTCAATATCAAAATTTAAGTTGATAATAATCAAAGACAAATGCACAAAAATAAAACAAACATGTTAAACTTACGTATACGAAGATAAACTGCTATCATACGTAGACACTACACCATAATTTTCTTCATTATACCGAAACATATCATTGGGATCCCATCCATTAGACTAGAAGAAAATAAAGCTCATTTTTCAAAATGACAATTTTGAATTCAGTTACAATCAGTATATACTAACAATATCTAAATAACTACTTTAGTAAACTCTAACAAAACAGAAAACAGGCCAAAATTCCCTTTAAAAATGCTTTTTAAAAAATTTTTACATTTTATTTTATTTATTACTGTTTATCTTTTTCTCTTTTAATTGTTATTATAAAATTGTGGGATACAATTCATGGTGAAGTATACAAAAGAAACAACTTTTGTTCTATATATCAGTCCCTCAAGTTGGTAAAGAACTACAAAACATACTTATTTTAAAAGTTTAGAACATTTTAATTACTTCATAAAATATGAGCCTTCAGATCAGGGCTCTCTTCTTCCCCTATCCCATAACAGCCACCTTTCAGTAGAGACATCTGTATTTACTGAAACCTTCTTGTGATCACTCAATGATCATCAGGTCTGTAAAGACAAAGGATACTTTTTTTTTTTTGAGTTGGAGTCTCACTCTGTCGCCCAGACTGGAGTGCAGTGGCCGCTCCCAGCCACCGCAGCCTCAACCTGTTGGGCTCCGGCAATCTTTCAGGTGTGCGCTACCACACCCGGCTCATTTTTGATTTATTGTAGAGATGAGGTATCGCCAAGTTGCCCAGGCGGGTCTTGAACCCGCGGGCTCAGGCAATCCACTCACCTCAGCCTCCCAAAGGCGCGGGATTATAGGCTGAGCCACTGAGCCCGGCTGACAAAAGATACTTTTTAACAGCCAAAAATATTTCCAATGTTTGGGAGAAGGAAGGGAGAAGCCAAAGGTTTCCCCACTGTACCACTATTTCAAGATGGGACCATGGTACAAGGTCCCTACCATTCTCCCCTTCCTCCCGGGAGTGCTCAAAGAGAAGGTGGCGCAAAAAGCAGTGAACAGGCAATCACTGAACAAACTCACAAAAGTTGGGTTTTAGAACTGATTTTGCTATTAGCAGTTGTGGGAACTATGCAATGGCAATTACAGATCTCCAATGCCCTGACCTACAACCTCTGTATAGATAACTCCACAATTCTATGAGGGAAGCACAGGAAACTACCACTCTCAAAAACTAGGCTAAGGCCGGGCTCGGTGGCTCAGCCTGCAATCCCAGCACTTTGTGAGGCCGAGGTGAGTGGATTGCCTGAGCCTGTGGTTCAAGATCTGCCTGGGCAACTTGGTGAGACCTCATCTCTACAACAAATCAAAAAAAAATTAGCCAGACATGGTAGTGCACGCCTGTAGTTCCAGCTACATGGAAGGCTGAGGCGGAAGAATCGCCGGAGCCCAGCAGGTTGAGGCTGCGGTGGCCGGGAGCGGCCACTGCACTCCAGTCTGGGCGACAGAGTGAGACTCCAACTCAAAAAAAAAAAAAAAAAGCTAGGCTACGTTCTTTAACTCTCTGAACTCGGAGACATCTCACAGACCACCTACCAGCAAATCAACCACTCTTTTTCACAAAATAGTAAAAAAACAATCACTTCATATTAAATAGTATAATAGCATTGGAACCAATTATTTTATTGGAATATTTGGCTTATAATGAAATTTTAGACACTGAGAAACTTCTTTATGACAAAAAAAATCACAAAGTTTTATTCTTATTTTTTCTAACGTGTGGTAATGTAAAACAGTCACCGACATGCACTACAGGTTCACTGATACATATTGTACAGTAGTAATTTGTTTGACGTCTTCCACCTGGTGTTTCTCTATTCCAGCAGACAATACAGTTTCATTTTCTTGCTCCAACATTAATAACATGTAATTTATTGTCCAGTCTGGTGATCGAAGATGATTGGAAGGACGTATTCATGATTCCTGAAAACTACTTCTCAACTGATTGATCATATCTCAGAATATATTTCATCTCTTTATTTGCCTTTTCATGCAGTTTGAATGGAAAACTTCAAGGAAACATACTTTTAGCACTGGCATAAGTTTGTCCTGTATAATCACCAGTAATCTCTTTAGGTCCCTTGAGAAGGGACATCTGAGTGAAAAGGATTAGTGTGTAAGAATAAACGATTCAGCAGTCCATACATGTCCACAGAGAAAGCATCCTTAAAGTCTCTCTCCCCACCACCATCATGTCTAAATCAGAGTCCCCTAAGAACCCAAACATCTGCAGTAGCTCTTCATCGGAAGGCTGAGCTTCTAAACCACTAATGACAGCCTGAGGAGCCAATCTGAGCAATGGGGTATACTCATGGACTGAGTGGCAATGAGAGATCCAAACTTCAAGCACTCCAGGGGCTCTGGGTTTGTCATGTCTGCCACTGTGGAGGAGGTAGATGCAGCCATGAATGTGAGGCCATACAAGGTGGAAGAAAGAGTTGTGGAACCAAAGAGCTGTCTTGAGAGGATTCTTAAAGACCAGGTGCCCACTTAATTATGAAAAAGATATTAGCCGGGTTCGTGGCTCAGCCTGTAATCCCGCGCCTTTGGGAGGCTGAGGTGGGTGGATTGCCTGAATCCGCGGGTTCGAGACCTGCCTGGGCGGCGAGACCTCATCTCTACAATAAATCAAAAAATCAGCCGGGCGTGGTAGTGCATGCCTGTAATTCCGGTTACTTGGAAGGCTGAGGCGGAAGGATCGCCAGAGCCCAGCAGGTCAAGGCTGCGGTGGCCAGGAGTGGCCACTGCACTCCAGTCTGGGCGA